>NW_007727562.1:140903-155069 GCF_000696425.1 Galeopterus variegatus
GCCGCCCCGGCCCCGCCGCTCCCCCTCCTGGCGGTCAGTGGCCTCGGCCCCTGCGGGACCCGGAGGGCCCGAGCGCCGGCCCCGCCACTTGCCAGGGCCATCCCGGCCAGGCTGGGCGCTTCTCTCGCACGCACAGCCAGCTCGGGCGCCTCTCGGGCCTCTTGGACAAGCAACTTGCTGCCAGTGGGGTTTCGCAGTCGGATCTCCCACCCCGCTTCAGATAACCCGCTTGCAGGAAATTGGTTTTATTCCGGGACTGGGAGTCGGGGGTGGGGGCGCAGGCCTGGGTCGTGTAATGTGAGGAATGGCCAACCTTCCTATTCTTACCCCCGCTTTCCTTTTTCCTGAAACCAAAAACGCAAATCCCTTCCTACAGTCTGGCCAGGAGGAGTTTGGGGGCTGAGGACAGACCGAGGGAGACACCTCTTGATGGTGTCTGCAAGGCCTGGAATCTGCTGACGTTTCCGCTTGCTTCAGGGCACCGTGGCTGGCCTTGGCGATGGGGTAACGACACTACAGTTCCTCTCCTGGGGGTTTGCCCCCTGGCCCGGAAGGGGCCTATTCCAGTGTGGTGCCAGCCCTTGGTGGCCGCAGTCCTGCCCCTTCCCAGCTGGGGCGCTGATTCTTCCAGGTCCTTAGGGTCCTCCTTGGGAGATCTGGCTCCCCTCCCTCCACCCCAGCCCCGGCTTTGGATTGGGAAGGGAAGGGGATGGGAAGGCTGCAGAGGGGCAGCTGCCCCCTGCCTCCCTGACTACGTGAGTGACTGGGGCCGCCGAGTGCGCTTGGTCCGGCGGGTGGGGGCCGAGCCCACGAACTCGAATGGCTTCTGCCTCTCCGCGTGGTTGGGGAAGGGCAGCTGGCCCTGGTAGAGGCGCTTGATGAAGTGAGCCTCTCGCTGGTTCTGGCGGCTGCGGGAGGCCTGGCGGGGCCGCCCCTGCCGCGTGAAGGCCATGAACCAGCCCTCGTGCCTGGCATTCTGGAAGGCCGTGTAGTTGTTCTCCAGCACAATCTCCGTGAACACACAGTCTTTGCTCTTCCCGCTGGGCTACGGGAGAAGGAAAAAGAGGAGGGGGATTTGTCCACCCACCTTGTCTCTGTTATCTGTCTTTGGGACTATTTTGCAGGACTGAGGAGGGAACATCGGAGACTGTGAGCCCAAGGGACTCTGCCTGGTGACATGGCACCTTTGTTAGGCAACAGTGGGAGAAATGAACAAGCTTTGTTGGAAGTCAGATCTGAACTTAAATAGAGGCTCGTTGTTTGGCAGTCTTGTACCCTCAGCATGGTATGTAACCAGGCTAAGCCTCAGTTTCCTGAACTGTGGCATAAAGATCAAGGTAATTGTGCAGCTTGGTGCATACCCAGGGGCACTTGGTACATGAGAGCTGTCATTCAGTCTGGGTGGAGGGAGAGGAGGCAACAGTCTGGTGAAAAAAAGTGAGGGTGTCAGACAGCAACCCATCTGGCCCTGTCGATAACTTGGAGGCTATGCCCATGTTCACAGAGGAAAAGTCTGAGGCTTGACCAAAGATAAGCAAACCAGAGGTTCCTTGGTGAGCAACAGCCAGAATTGGAAGCCAGGATTGCCTGATTCCAAAGGAAATGGAGTTCTTCCTGCCCAGCAGTGCTGGGCCCACCCAGGCAGAGAGGGCTTATGCTCCAGGTGCAGCTCGCTAGTTGGAGCCCATGGGCCCACTGAACTTGGGTGAGCTTCTATCTTAGATACATGCCCCAACTTTCAACCCTCATCAGCCCTCAGCCCCCCCCCACACGGACAGCAACATCATGTAGGTGCTAAAATTCCAACTGATTGATGCTGGGGCAATACTCCTTAAATCAGAGCTGAGGATCCTTGTGGCTCATCAGTCCCCTCCAAAGGCTTATAGAGCCCCGGGGACTCACTGAAATACAGAAACCAGGGAGTGGCCGAATGGGTGGGCTGAGAGTAGAGTAAGAAGTCATAGTCCTGCCCAAGGCCCCTGTCCTTCCTCATGTGGGCCAGTCTCAGTGCAATGCTGTTGGGGCCCTGCGTGCCCCCCCCCAATAGGACTGATTCATTCATCACCTTCGCCATCTCCTGGGCCTTACCTTCCCGATGAGCTTGCCTCTCTTGTTCATGCAGATGTACCTCTCACTCTCAGCCCCCTTGATGCGCACCCGGCTGCCAAATGTGTCGGTCTCCACTATGAGTTTGGCTGTGATGGGGGGAAGGGAGAAAGACCTCCGTCCATTGGGGCTGCTGGCAGCGGGTAGGGCAGGGGTTCCCCCAGCCCGACCACCAAACTAGGGTGAGGGGGCCCTCAGCCCTGACACAGGATCTGGGAATGGCACTGGGGGCAGAGCCAGGCAGGGATGGGGGTGGCCTAGGCTGTGGGCCATGGGCCGGGTCTCACCAAACTTGTTGCCGTCCTCAGCGGTGGCGGAGATGCGACGACCGGTGACCTGCACGTGCTTGCCGCTGGTCCGGCTGTAGAGCTGGTACTCGCGGATCTGCCGCCTGCTCAGCTGGTCAGTCATGGCGCCCTGGTCTCTCACGTACTGGTTAAAATTAGGAGACGGGTGACTCTCCCCCTTTGCGGTTACCAAGGGAAAAATAGTGTCAATTTGCTTTGGGTGACACCACCATTGGTCCATCCAGGGCAGACAGGTGAGTTGGTAAGAGTGGGGGGGCAGGGCAGGCCACCTGCCCTGCAGAGTAGAGGGTGTAGGGTGAAGGGGGCATATGGCCATGACCTTCCCAGGCCACTGGGTGAGCTGGTCATGACCCCTTGGCTCTGTGTCCACCCTGGAGCAGGGGACTGGTGGGTGCCCAGGCATGGGGGACACTTAGCGATACAGCAGCGCAGACCTAGAGGGTTATAGTGTCCCATCCTGTGTTCTGTGGAGGAGGTGTGCAGGGGCACACAGCTCATTAGAGCCAGAATGGAGCTTGCCCCTCCGAGAACCCCAGGGTTGGCTGCATTAGCAAGGACACCCATACTTCTTAGTCGTCCCCACTGGCCTTGAGAGACCCCACCCCTGCACACACATGCACAGAGCCTATGGTCTGTTAGGTGCTTTGAGTTAGGGTTACAGGAGAGCTCTTTCTTTAAGGCTCCTGCAGGGCCCCCGTGAGCCTTTCTTTACAGCATGCCCATCTCCCCTGCCTCGCCCCCTCAGAAGAGCCAGCCTCCCTTCCAGAGTTCCTCCCTGCTCTGCGGGCTCCGTGGGTGGGTGGCAAGGTGCCTCCTTAGCGAGGTTGGCGGGGGCAGTAGCGAAAGGTGCTATCAGCAGTGGCCCAATGGCTGCTCCTGGCAGGCCGAGGCTGCCTGCTTGTGCCACAATGTAACAGAGGCTCATGACGGCCAGTCACGGGTGATGCTGCTCGCCCACCTGCTTCTTGGTGGGGTGGGGCGAGGAGCCATTTCCACCCACGCACTACACAGAGCTAGGATGGGGACTTCTCCAAGCTGGGTCTCTCCTTACCCAAGTGCAACCCAGAGTGCAGAGAAACAGACTACCTCCTGTTCCTGCCAGGTGTGAACCAACTGGGATGACGTTTCCAGCTGCTGGTAATATCTTCCTCTCTAGCTCAAAAATGCACCTCGTTTTTGTTTCTCTCCACCTGTATCCTGCTGGCCCGTCCTGGGACAGTCTTTCCCTTTTTCTGCCCTGGGCCCCAAATCCCTAATGCCACCTTTATCCCAGGCCCAATCTTGACCATCTGGACAGAGCTAGACCCAGATCAGCATCTGTTAGGGGCCACTCTCTCCTAGAGACGGGGTGGGAAATATCACTTTGAGGAAGGGGGAGGTGAAGGAGCAGCTCTCCGGGCAGGGCCAGCGGAGGCAAGTTTAACCTGCTCAGGGTTAACCCTTCACATGCATCATTGCTCATATCTGACTCCAGTTCTCCCATAGGCCACAAGTGTCGCCGGGACCCCAGGAAGAAAGCAGTGTCTTCAGGACCTACCCTGCGCCCCACCCTGGAAAAACCTGAGGCCACCATTTGGGGTGGGGGATTGGCCCAGCCTGCCCCTCTTTGGCCTTCCTGCTGGGGCATGGGGTTCTTGCCTGTCGCAGCAGCCTAGAGGCTCCTGGCCCAGGTTCAGGCCCTCCGCCCCTCTTGGCGGGCAGCCTCCTTCTGGCAGTCTGTTCCAGGTCAGGAGCCGAGAGGGGCCCCCCCGAAGCCCCCTCCTCTCCTTGTCCCCCTTCAAGCCTTTCACAAAAGCAGCCCCACGTCCCCCCACAGCCCACAGCCCTCAAGTCCCTCTCCCCGCGGGACCTTGCCTGTCCCTTTCATGTTCCCGCTGTGGGGGGACCTCCCCTTCCACCTCCGCAGACAGCTGCTTGTCAGACGGCCCCTCAAGCATGGCTGTGGTCCGGCCTGCCGGCCCCCCCTCCCAGGGGGGCGAGGGGGCACTTCAAGGGGGAAAGGACAGCTTTGCCACCTTCCCCAGAGTCCTGAATGGGGCCTCCGCCCGGCCATAAACGCCCAGGCCAGCCACACCATTGTGCTAATTCCCCTTCCAGAACAGGTTGGGCCCACCCCCAGCCCCCTCCCGGCCAGGCTAGGGGCTTTCTTCTTGCTCTCTCTGGATGTGTGAAGCAAAGGGCCTGGAACGGGGGGCTAGGGCTAGAGCGAAAGGGGGCAGGAAAAAGGGGAGAGTTGCCTCTCTCTCTCCCACCCCCCCACTGCTTCAAAGGCAGCCCCTTTCCCTCTCCCGGAGAAAAGGCATTTACCTTCAAAAAAAGTCCCCACTGGATATGAAGAGAAGTGGGCCTCTGGCCTGGGAAAGCCAAGCGATCTCTCCCCAGAGCGGTTCTGGACCAGTGCATTTTAATAGCTGCACTTTTATGGAGGATCACAAGCTCGCAAAGGGGGCTGAGACTTGGGGGGTGGGATGGAGGGCTGACGTGGGGTGGGGGGAATGTGGAGAAGCAAACCCTGAATCCTGTCCCAAACAAACCTCTTTGGGCTTGACCTGTTGCCCTATAGGTGAGGAGTCACCCCACCCTGGCTGGGCATTCTGACTGTGTCCATGAGACCCCCCCAGGACATCTGTGTTGGTGGGAGTGGGTGGTAAGTGGAATGTACAAGTGGCTTTGCACCCAAGCCTGCCCTTTTAGGTGCTTGCAAGCTCAAGCCTCACCTGAGCATCACCTCCACCTCATTCCCAAGACTCCATCCCTCAAGTCTCAAATGCCCTGCACTGGGGAGCCCAGTGTGTAGAAATAGAGAAGTCGAGATCCAGGGGAATGAGGGGGGACCATCAGAGGGAAGACTGAGATAAAAACCTCAGGCAGTCCCCAAATCTTCCATAGAACTTCCCTCCCCTTCCCCCTGAAACCTCAGTGCCTCCTGGACCCGGGAGAGGCCAGAACCTGCCTCTGTTCACCGGAAAGGAGACTGCCCCACCCCCGTTAGGTGCAGTGGGAAAGATGGGGAAAAGCTGGTGGGGGGCGCCCGCCTACCTGAGTTTGACAGCAGAGCATCAACAGCGGCAGACACCTGTGAGGGGAGACGAGGCAGAGCCAGGAGTGGGTGCGGTGGCCAGCCCAGGGTGCGCACCCAGGCCCCCGCCCCCCCCGCCCCCCAGGCCAGCCCGTGTGGGAGTCCCGGGAAGATTAGGTCTGCCCCGAGGCTGGAAATGGCAACGAAACTCCAGTCCCCAAGGCAGCACACTTACAGAATGAGGTTGGGGAGCAGGCGGGAGGCTCCCATCGCTGGACAGACTTCTTGAGGCAGTTGCCCCCCTGCCCCCAAACTCAGGAGCAGATATGGGCAGTCCCCAGGGGTAGAGTCCCAGAGAAGCCAAGGTCTACCGAGTGAGCCACAGGTTTTCAGGGGGGAGAGGAGGAGAGAGAGGGGAGGAGAAGGAGAGAGAAGAGGGGGGAGAAGGGGGAGGAGGAAGGGGAGGAGGGCGTAATTGGGAGACTGAGGTGTGAGGTGTCCACCTTCCCGGCCAGTGAGGCTGCAAAGCAGACGCTGGTGGGGGCCTGTGTGCTGGTGCCCTCTGGGCTGCCAGCCTCTCGCTGGGCTACCCAGGTGCAGCAATGGAGCTTTCTAGATAAGGAGGCCGGGCCCTGTGGTCTCCTGCTTTATTCCTGACCCTCACGGACCCAGCCAGACTTGGTGCTGGGCTTGTGGCTGGCAGGGCGAGGGAGGACGCTTCCTTCCCTCTCAGGGTCAGTCTCTCCTCCCGTCAGGTGTGGCACCCCATCTCACCAAGGCTGAGCTGTAGGTATCAAACCGGGGCTGGGGTTGCAGGTTCTGGCTCCAGGTTGGAAATTCCCAGAAGCAGCCTTAGAAGGAGGAGTCTCCCTCCAGGGGGCAGGGGGTGGGCTTGGCCTGCAGCAGCTGCTTGCACTGCTTTTCTGTCACCCCTTGCCACTGGGAAGGAAGGGTTAAGGCTGTCCCAACTGGCAGCAAATAGCGGGTGCAACAGGTTGGGGGCCAGAGGAGGGGAGGAAGGTTCAGCTGGGTGTCTCGGAAGGACCCCAGTGGAGCTGAGAAAGCTGGCCTGGGATGGAGACGTGAAGAGCTGGGTGCGCTGGCGCAAGCCACTTTTCTATGGGCCTCTGCAGTTTCCTCTGAGAAATGGGGACAGTGATGCCTCAGGTTGGGGGACCAAATAAGAGCATGTAACAGTCTTCAAAGTGTACAATGTTCTGGACCTTGCCCTGGGCTAAGGCCCAGCCCCACTCACCACCACCATCCGCCCACCCTTGCAGAGGCCATTCCAGAGCTTCTAGGAGCTGGGAGGAGCTCCGGGCCTCCTCTCCGTGCCCCCTGACAGCTGCCTGGGCTGTCATGCCCACCAGCCTCTTCATATGCCCTCCAGTTCCACACTGGTCTGTATCATGCCAACTATTACTCCATTTTGCAGATGAGGAAACTGAGGCACAGTGGTAGATAATTTGCTTACAATGACCCAGCTAGTGAGTGGGGTAACCAGGTTTCCAAAGCCCATGCTCTTTCTATTCTGCATGGATGGTGTCCACGCCCTCCAGGCCTCAACTCCACACAGGCTTTCTTGTAGGGGCTCAGAAGCCTTCCTGGATTTGCAGGAGTAAAGGTGATATCCGAGGTCCTGGAAGCTGGTGACCAAGGAGCTTATTCTGTTCCCTTCCCACAGAAAGGAGGGTGATGGGGACTTCAGAAGCGGGGTGCTTATAGATCTCTGAGGGAAGCCCAGTCTAAGGAAGCTGAGCTCAGGCCTCAGCTCTGGGCTCCCTGGAGTTCTTAGTGCCTCGAGGATGGGAAGAGAAGGGAAAAGCAGGATGTGGATTTATTTACCTAAATAGAAGCCTGGGAGGGGGGAACTCTCACCCCCAGGCTCCTTCTCACCTTCCTGAGCTGGATCAATCCACAAAGTGGTCTGCTGCTCCTGGGCACACACACAAACAAGCACAGACCAGACGCCTCTGGGGGTGGGGGGCCTCTATTCAGCTCTGCCCTCCCCTCCCCAGGCTCAAAGGGCTGCACAGGGGCCCAAGGGTGAGCTGAGCCTGAGCTGGCTGAAAGAGGGAGGTGTATGCCCCGGTCTTGCATAGTTGGGCAAGTCCAGGGTTTTGGAATCAAACTCAAAGGATGTTAAAACCAGAAGGGATCTCAGAGACCCATCATCAGGTTCAGCATCCTCTTTCCGAAGATGAGACCCAGAGAGGCAAAGGACCTGCCCAGAGTCTCCAGCTAGTCAGCGGCACGGCTGGGACAATGCATTAGGTGCCCAGCTCAGTGCTCGCTCCTCCCAGCACACCCCAGCCTGTCCTATCTCTTGCTTTTGCTCCTGTCATCCTCCGGGTCATTTCTATGTTCCACACATTCTTCCCACCACTTCAGGCCCGGTTTAAACTCTGCTTCTTCCACGGAAACATCCCCAACACCACCTCTCCTCTGATCAGTTCTGGCTCTATTCTCTGGGAAACCTTTAATCTCCCACCCACATCCCACCAGCTCCCAGCTCCCAGGCTGGGTGTTAAAGGTCAGAAAGCCCAGACTCCTGGAGGGGACAGCTCAGGTCAGGCTGGGCTCCTTGATGGAGGTATCAGTGGGGGGACTGAAGGCAGGTGTGAGGGTTCTGCCTTGTGCTGAGCTCATCAGCCACTGGGACAGTGGGAGCTGCTCAAGGCCTCTGAGCCTGAGCACCTGGTTCCTATCGGTAGGGACAGGGTCTGCTGTCACAGCCCAGCCTAGGTGTCCATGGTAACATGCCAGCCAGCAAGCTCGGCCTTGGGGCTCAGCCAGGGAGCTGGTGCCAGGGGGCTCTGGGGCGTGGTTGGGTAGCCTGTTTCACAGGTGGGACATTTTTGGCTCCTTGTCCCTTCCCATTCTACACCTGCAGGCCTGGCTTTATGACTTGGTTTGCTTGTTTGCACCCATGGGAAGGCCAGAGGTGGGCCCCAAGTGGGGAGGCAGGGTGGGGGCCACGCTAGGCTTGGACTCCGCATTTTATCTCCATGCTTTGCCCTGGTCCTTACAGGCTGTGCGACCTGTGGCAAGTCCCTTCACTTTTCTGGCCTCACGTTCCCGGTTTATAGAGGGGGAATGGCTACTATCATCGATGCTGTCAAAACTGCCATCATGAGTGTCAGCTGTGATAAAGGACTTGCTGAAAAGTATCAAGTGCCCCCAAGAATGGGGGAAAGTGCAGGGACCCTCTGTGTGGCTCAACCTCAGTTTACCTACACTTTGGCAGACTTTCTCCCTTGATTAGAATGAGCTGGGGGTAGGTGCGAGGAAGGGGGGGCATGATTCATTATCATTTGTTGGGGGCGGGGAGTTGCAGGAGGTGATAAGGGACGTGAAAAGCGCCTGGGCTGCTGTGGTTAATCTCCACCCCCTAGTGCCAAGTTCAACACCCCCCAGCTGGGGCCGTCTCACGCCTGCTCCTCCTAACAGCCCAGCTGGTGCAAACAGAGCCCACCTGCAGACCTGCCACTTGTCACCACCTGCTTCTGCCCCAGAGCCCACCCTTTTCCTGTTTAAAAGCAGAAGAGTTAGGGCAGAGGAAGGGGGAGGGCAAAGGGCACCCTGCCGATGCAGACGGACCCCATCTTTGCTATTTGATTCCTACTGCCTTCCTGAAAGTTAAAATTCAAAGATCAGGCGATCACAGGTTTACCTGTTGAGTGCCCTCATGTGTGGTATGTGGGTGGCTAGAGAGAGTCCCTTGAGGACTGCCCTTGCTTGGTGGGCTCACCACCCCCGTGCCCCACTTTATCAGAGCCCTCAAAAGCAAGGGCTCTAGGACCAGGCTCTGCCAGACATGACCTTGAGGCAAACTGTTTAACCTCTGTGTGCCTCACTTTCTTCATCTGAGAAATGGGGCTAATGACCCCCCACCGCCCCAGGGTGTGGGGATTAAAGGCATGAGTCTGTGGAACGCGCTTACAGCAGTACCCAGTTCACACGAGTGTGTGAGCGGTGTCTGCTCAGTCCCATCAGCCTTCTTTCTGTCCCGGCCCTCCCGGCTCCTCCCGGCCTCAGGCCCTTTGCTCTCTGCTCCCCTCATGTAGCACTTCGGGAGTGTGTTGCTGGCTTTTGTGTTTTAGACTAAGCAACTGGAAGGTGAGAAATGGGTTTGTCTATCCCACATCGCTGTGCAGAGACCATGCTCAGTAAACACCAGCCACCCACCTGGAGCACCCCTTGTCCTCTCTGGGTGACTGTAGGGTAACAACTTGTTCAGGTTAGAGGGTGGGACAGCGCCCACACCCGTACAACGGGGTAGAAAATGAGCAGCAAGGATACCACCCTTGCCCTCTTCTACCTCCTCTGTCTCTGGCCTCAGAGCTGAGCAGGTGGCCACAACCTGGTTGCTGATCTTCCCCTGAAGGTGTTCAAAGCCTTCCGACCTCCAGGGGATCAAACTTGGGGGTGACGGGCAGGGCAGCTCCCCCGGCTCGCTTCAGAACTGGCCTGTGGGGGTGCCAGGGAGAAGCCGAGCAGAGGTCCTGCAAGTGGCGGCCAGCTGTGTGTCTGCATGCTTCAGGGACTAAGCCAGGGTCACCAGCGGGTGAAGAGGGCCCCAAAGCCACTTGTGCAGGCCTGGGAGGGGCAGGGGACCAGAACCATGCAGTGGGTCCTCCACCCACTTCTCCAGTCCTCTATAGCTTGCTGTAACACTTGCTGGAGCCCTGCTCAAGTGGCACGTGGGGCTCAGCATGCCTGTAAAGACACAGGTCCTTGCATGTGAGAGGTCCCTGTTAGCAGGAGCAAGCCCCTCACAGAATTAAGTCTTGCAGGGCAGGTGCCCCGCGGTCCCACTGGACACTCGGCACGTTGACAACTGCCTGACATGCATGAGCAGGGCAGGGAGAGAAGACCCTCGGGTGGTTCCCTAGTTGTAGGCCTTAAGTTCTGTCCCTGGCAACCTAGGCTCTGCCCAAAAGAAGTGTGGAGGCTGGAAGACTCAAGTGACAAGCAGCTCAGCAGAGGCTGAAGCTGGGCAAGAGGCTGATGCTCAGTTCTTCCCTCAAAGCTGGGCGTGTGGATGCCAGGAGGAGAGAGGAAGGCAGAGGGACAGGGCAGAGCCCTGCTGGGGCCGTAGGGCTGGGTGCGGGGAGGCAGGGGAGCCTCCCATCAGGCGTGCTGGTTCACGGCCGCCCTCTGCTGGGCACATCAGCTGGTGCAGCTGGCGCAGCTGGCCAGGAGGATGGCTCCAGGAAGAGAGGAAAGTCCTGACAAAAGCAACCTTTATTGTGGCCCTGAGGTTGTGCTCTTCTCTCCAAGGCTTCCTGAAGCCAGGGAGTTGGGGGTGAGGGGCTCTTGTGTTGGGTGGGAGGCACATTGTGACTGCGGCACAGCCCGAGGAAGGCCCACTGTGCACGGTGGTTTCGTGGACCCTCCCTCGGTCACTGCGGCCAGGCCATTCCTGGCTCATTTCTTGGGTCCCAGCTTCTTAGGTTTGAGGGGGGGTTTGGCCTGTGGAGAGAAGGGGAGCGCCAGTCTCCCACTCCCTTCCCCAGCCTGGGCACCCTCCCCAAAGACCACCTGCCTCTCCCACGAGGAGCAGCCACTTCTGGTAAGTACTCACCTTTCTCACGGGGCTCTTCTCTTTAAGACTGGATCTAGAATAGGGTGGGGTTGGGCAAGAAGTAGGGACATGGGTGGGGAAAGAGAGCTCAGCTTGATGCCAACAGCTTGTATGCTGAGTCCCGGATAGTTCCAGGAAGCAGGGGGCACAGCCAGGACAGATGGAGGCTATGGAATCCATCTCTCTACCTGGTCACCTACCAGGGACCACTTGGACTTTTTAAACAAGGTGTTTTTTTTCTTTTTAGATTTCTACCGACTCTTTTATATTTCACAAATATCTTTTTCATTATAAAATTAATGTTCACCATATTGTACAAAATATAGCAAATAGTAAAGAGAATAAATTACTTATAATTTTCTTTACCTCCCACCAGTATTAACATTTTGGTCTATTTCCTTTTTTTGGGGGGGGGGGAGGAATCAATCTTCTAAAAATATGTGAAATAAAATGAAGATCTGGTATTCTATCAACACTCTCCAGGTTGCTATATTCCTCATAAGTGTTATGCATTATTTCATAGAGAAGCTATAACATAGTTTTGCCAATTATTATATTGGTAGACATTTAGAATGCTTCCATTTTCATGATTATTTGAATTATATGGTGATAAGTTTTGACATGTAGTAATTGTACATACTTATGGGTACAGTGACATTTTGATGCACGTATATGTGTAATGAACAAATCAGAGTAATTAGCAATCCATCACCACAGACATTTATCATTAGTGTTGAGAAGTTTCTTAGTGCATATATTTTTCCTTATACTTTGGATGGTTTTTTTTTTCTTTCTTTTTTTTTCTTTTTGGCAGCTGGCCAGTACAGGGATCAAATCCTGGACCTTGGTGTTCTCAGCTCCAAGCTGTAACCAACTGAGCTAACCAGCTAGCCTTGTACAGTATTCTTTGGAAGAAATTTCCTTATTTGGATTAGGTCAGAAGATAAGAAACATTTTTTAAAAAATCTTAATGCTTTTTGAAAAGGTTATGCCAAACTCTAGTGCTGTTGCACCTGTGTGCCCCTGTGCAGGTGTGCCTGTGTGCACATATGCACACCAATTGTACCATATTCTTTCTAGCCCTGTAAACCTCAGTGAAAAGTTTTTGGCTAATTTAATAGATGGAAAGAGTTACCTCATTGCCTCCTCCTCTTTTTCCAGCTTTTTTTTCTGGGAACCAAAAACAAGCATCATTAGGAGAGTTAGGGTGAGGTCCCAGGCTGAGCACTGGCAGGACTTGGCCGCAGTGGCCTGGGCCTGTCCCGTACACTCAACTTGGGAGGCTCGGCCAGGTTGCTGGTGCCCAGTCCCCGTGAGGTGCCTCTGCAGGGTCACCACCTCATTTAAAGCAGCCAGGTTCCTTTCCCACCTTAGCAGCGCTCGTCTGCTTCTGGGGCGCCGGCCTTTTGACTGGTTTAACGGGGGACTCCTCCTCTAGAGACACTTCATCATCTTCATCGTCCTCTTCCTCCTCTTCCTCCTCTGCCTCTGCCTCTTCCTCCTCCTCCTCCTCCTCCCAGGGCAGGTCTGATGTTTCTGGGATGGCATGGGAAAGCGGGCAGGGGTGGGGTGGGGGTGAGTGGCAAGCAGAACTCCTGAGCTACAGGGGTGATGGCTGTCTCTCGCTCCATGATTGGGTTTGCGCCCAGCATCACCCTGAGGGAGTCTCAGCACCCTCTCACTGCCTGGGAAGGGCCGTACCCTTTCTGGCCTCCCTGACAGAGTGGGGCCAGGATCTGGGAGGGATCCACACAGGGCTAGGGTGGTAGAAAGATGGCAGGGAAGTGGTTCTGGCTGGGGAGGAGAGTTCACACTGGGAAGGGGTGGGCTGAAGGTGGGCAGAGTGGGGAGGGGAGGGAGATGGTGGAGAGGAGGTTAATACAGGCAGCTGAGGAATTCAGACCTTATCTTAAGGGAAGAGGGACCTGTCCAGGGCTTTTGAGCAAGAGTATCCTGCTGAAAGAGGCACACTGCACAGAGAAGAGGTTAGTTAAAACAATCTCAGAGGGGTCAGCATCATGCCAATTGCTATGGTCCATGTTACTTTGACAGCCAAATTCTTAATAGCAGCCAGTGATTAAATGCTCCCTCATACGAGGTAGTACGTTAAGTGCTTTGCTTGAATATCTCATGTATTATTATTACTATTTTGATGTCTGGCCAGTCCAGGGATCATTTATTCTTCACAACCACTCTTTGAAGATGAAGCCAAGTATAGCCCCAATCTCATGTTATGGGGGAGGGGCTGAGGCCCCCCGAGGACATGGCAGGGAGGTCAAGAACTAGGGCCAGGACCCCTGCCCGGGGCCTTCTAGTCCAGGCTACTGGCAATCATGTTGCCCTCGGGATTTTCTCAAATTCAAGAATCCCTCAAGTGTTTGAGTTCTCAGAGCATCCCTGGCCCTGTGCTAAGCATTGTACTCTTAGATCTCTTCCGTGTCCAAGCTTGGACTCACCATGACATTCCTGGCCACTGAGGAACACAGGTCCCGAGCCAGCCCGGAGCTGAAAAGTGACTGGAGGAGAAAGTTCTAATCCCATCATGGTGACCTGCAGGGGGAAGAAGCAGAGAAGGCCGGGTGACTCAGGCCTGGCACCCGGTGGGTGGGAGCTGGCCTCAGGCAGAAACACTCAGTTTGTTCCTCCCCCAACCATACACACTCAAGGGTTGTCTGCATCCCACTATATTCCCAGCCCTGCACCCTCCTGCTGAAGTGGGCTCTGTCCAACAAAAATGGGAACCTGATCATCTCCTTCTCACTAAGATCACAGATGGGTTCCGAGTGGAGGGGCAGCTGTTAAGAGAGAGAAGTCTGATTGCTATGGGCTGAGTTGTGTCTGCACCCCCAGTCAATATGTTGAAGCCCTAACCTCCAATGTTTTGGAGATGCGGACTTTGGGAGAACATTAGATGAGGTCATGAGGGTGGGGCACTCATGATGGCATTAGTGCCCTTATAAGAAGGGACACTAGGGCCGGCCCCGTGGCTCACTCAGGAGAGTGCGGCGCTGGTAGCCTATATAGGGATGGCCGGTGCGCTCACTGGCTGAGCATGGTGCAGACCACACCATGCCGAGGGTTGCGATCCCCTTACCGGTCAAAAAAAAAAGAAAAAAAGAAGAGACACCAGAGAGCTCTGTCTCCCC
>NW_007727562.1:155755-206226 GCF_000696425.1 Galeopterus variegatus
GAGCATGGTGCAGACCACACCATGCCGAGGGTTGCGATCCCCTTACTGGTCAAAAAAAAAAAGAAAAAAAGAAGAGACACCAGAGAGCTCTGTCTCCCCCTCCCCTCCCTATGTGAGAAGGGGGCTGTCTGCAAGCCAGGGAGAGAGCCCTCACCTGAACCCAACCGTGCTGGCACCCTGATCTCAGACTTCCAGCCTCCAGAACTGTGAGAAAATAAATGTCTATTGTTTAAACCCAGTCTGTTGTATTTGTTATAGCAGCCTGAGCTGACTGAGATGCTGATCAGACAAGAAAAGCAGGTGCAAAGTTGTACGTACAGCACTACTTCTGCCTTATGAGTTAGGTATGCATATACATATGAACAAAGGTTAAAAATATATTATAGCACTAACCATAATTGTCAGTGTAGTAGGTATTATGGTTTTTATACTTTTTCAAACTTTCCAAATTTTCTAGAACAATGACAGTAGCTTATGTCTTGAGTTTCTACCATATGCCAGGCACCATGCTAAGCGTTTTACCTACTTTATCTCATTTAAGTCCTCATGAGAAGCCCATGACAGAAGTACTGTTACTTTGCAGAGGAGACCCCTGAGGCTTAGAGAGATTAACTTAAAGTTTCTGGTTCACACAGGAAGGTTGATAAGCAAAAATGGAAACGCTGCAGCCATCAACACCGAGAAACGCTGGATAAAATGTGATTTGATGTTTTTTTATTGCATGGCTGAACAGTAAGATGGAAAGAAGAGTCCTGTGCATCAGAAATGAAGAAGATTATGTGCAAGAGCTGATGTTGCAGCAACTGAAGGGAAAATGGGCCTGAGAACAGCCAGGGCTCTGGGTCTTGATACTCATCCACGGACAAGAGACAGGCCTGGGCTCAAAAGAGGAAGAGGGCCGCTAGGATCCTCAAAGGCTCCCTGCTTAGTAAAAGGCCCAGGGTGAGTATTGAGGATTAGGAACTAAATAACTCAAACCCACCAACAGAAACACCCTAGCCACTTTAAAGGAAGATAACAAAGGGACATGAGTGGGAATAAAAGAAGTCTCTTGTGAGAACCTAAAAAACTATGGCTGATAGCTGCACCTCTCACTCACATGCGTCTGAATGTACTTGCAGGTACTATCAAGCAAGAAATCTGTATAAAATCCCAGGCTTGTGATATTTCTAAAGCAAATGGGAGAAGCAGACACAAAACTACTCTTTTGAACAACTCCCCAAATTGAGGCCACGCAGAATTCAGGAAAACACAAAAACACACTAAAAACCTGAAGATGAGCTCATCATATAAAATTACAAAGCACAGGAGAAGCCATCCTATTAGAGTCAGCAGAAAGAGACAAAATGACTGCAGACGAACACAGCCAGGAATTTGAGAGAATAACAATAAAATAAAACTATGAAATAAGTTGGATTAAAACCAAATACATGTAAAAGTTGGAATTGGAACCATAAGAACAAGACATTATGAAAAATAAGAGGAACCACATGCAGCTTTGTAGACATGAAAAACAGCACTGAAATAAGTGGAACAAATGCTTAAAAAGCAAAATAAAACAGTGGAAGCAAGAATTAGATAGGACAGTGCTGTGATGAAATTACCCAGCACAAGGTGCACAGTGAGAGATTTTAAATATATGAAAGAGAGGCTGGTCAGTTAGCTCAGTTGTTCAGAGCACAGCCTCGTAACACCAAGGTCAAGGGTTTGGATCCCTGCACTGGCCAGCTGTCAAAAAAAAAAAAAGAGGCTAATATGAGGAGGATAGAATGAGAACTTCTAACATGCAGATAATCAGAGTGAGGGACCAAAGAGAATGCAAGAAGAGACAATACTCAAAGTGAAAACTGCTAAGAGTTTTCCAGAAATGATCGAAGACAGATCCTCATATCCAGGAAACCTAAGTCCCAAACATACAAATGAAAATACATTGAATATACTTGACATAGTGTGGTGAGATTGTAGATAACAAAAACAAAGATTTTCTTAATAAAGCAGACAGGAAAGAGATTTCCAAAAAAAGGGACAATAATCAGACTGAGGATTTCAACAGCAACATCAGAAATAATGGAACGACATCTTCAAAGTTTTGAGGGAAACTCTCTACCTAGAGTTATATACATAGACAAACTATCATGAAGGAAATAGGACTAAATAGGGACATTTCCAGGCAAAACCTGAGTAATTTTACTGTTCCCAAGGCTACTAAAGTATGTTTCGAAAAGATGACAGTTAAATCCAGAAGGAAGCAGGTGCAGTGGCGAGCAAACCAACTGGTAAACAAAGAAAACCTGAGCTAAAACACTGGATAATGGCACATAAGTTAAGAAGAGGATTGACTGATTTATTTATTTCGGTGGCTGGAGTTCTGGGGAACCGAACCTGTGACCTAAGGCTGCACTCTAACCAACGTAACCAGAATCATGTTGAAGGGATATCTGAACTCCCATTTTATTGCAGTTCTATTTACAATAGCCAAGAGTTGGAACCAACCTAAATGTCTATCAATGGACGGCTGGATAAGGGAAAAGTGGTGTATATTTATACAACAGAATACTACTCAGCCATAAAAAAGAATGAAATTCTGCCATTCACAGCAACATGGATGAATTTAGAGAAAATTATGTTAAGTGAAATAAGCCAGGCACAGAAAGAAAAATACTGCATGTTCTCACTCATAAGTGGGAGCTGGGGAAGAAAAGGAAAAAAATAAAAAAAGGAAGAAAGATATAGTCACAATAATTCCTTGAATATTCAAAAGGAGAGAAAAGAACCAAGGCCACCAGAGGTGAGAAAGGTGGGGGGATGAGGGGAGGTAAGGAGAAATTGGTAAAGAGCCACAAAAAATGTTTATATTGTGCAGTGATTAACCTCCCCCAAACTCCCCCCCCCCCCGCCAAAAAACCTTTCCAACACCTCAAAACAAAACAAAAACAAGTTAAGAAGAGGATACTTAAGAAAAGTTCCCTGGATTGTTGGGGGGGGGGAAATAAAACATTAATTTTAGACTTTGAGTCAAGCATGATTATTACATTAAGGATAACCAACATAAGTTAAAATGAGATTCTATAGCTTTAAAACCACTAGAAGAGAAAAGGGGAAAAATTTTAATCACTTTAATAAAATACAGAAAAAGGAAAAAAATAAAGCAAGGAAAGTAGATGCACAAAGTACATGTCACAAATAAATCCATATATCAGCAAATATATCAGCAATCACAATATAAACAGACTATACCAGCCAGATAGATCAAAACAAAATCTAGCTTACAAGATACATACCTAAAATATAAGGACATAGAAATGTTGAAAGGAGGGCCAGCCTGTGGCTCAGTTGGGAGAGTGTGGCCAAGTTAAGGGTTAAGACCCCCTTACCGGTCACGTTTAAAAAAAAAAATGTTGAAAGTAAACAGATGGAGACATATGCCCGATATGGCAGAGGCTTCCAGCTGTGTATCCAACATCCATTCTTCCTTCCTTCCATAACAGCAGCACCTTGATACTATTCAAATGTTATACCCGGCCAAAGACTATATTCCCCAGTTTCCTTTGCAGTTAGCTGTGACCATGTTACTAACTTCTGGACCAATGAGTTGTAAGCAGAATTTGGTGGGTGGTACTTGTGCAAGAACCCCTTAAAAGGTGGACAGAGAACTACGAAAAGGCTCTTTACATCCTCATAAATGCAAAAAAGTACGGGCCAGAGCTACAATAGCTTTTCTGGACCGTGAGATGATCTGGAAGACGGAAGTTCTGCACTAAGGACAGTATAAGAAAGGTAAGAGGAGACTTGGTCGTCGGTGACCATGGATTCACCCCAGCAGCCCTGGACTGTCCATTTCTGGACTTCTGTGCAAGACTGAAATAAATTTCTAATTTGTTTAAGCCTCTGTGGTTGGGTCTCTGTTACTGTAGCCACACATAATAAAATAAAAATGAAGCTAGTTGTATTTGTTAGCATTAGGTTTGGTGACAAGTGACAGAAACTCAAAATAAGTGGCTTACACAAGACAGAAGTTTACGTGTTTCTCAAATAAACTAAGTCTAGATATGAGGAGTCCTGTGGATATACTGCCTCTCAATCCCCAGGGATCCAAGCTCTTCTTACTTTCCTGTTGTTCACCCTCTTCAGTAGATGGCTTCCAGTAAAAAGGAGGAAGGGCCAAAAATGGTCACATGACCTCTAAGGATTCTTTGCAGATGTTGTAGATTCCACTTCTGTTTATATTCCATTGGCCAGAACTTCATGGCCATGTCCAGTTGAGAGTGCTATTCACAGTAGCCTTATAGCCCGCTAAAAGTCATGAATTCCATTACTAAAAGATACAGGAATAATGGATACTGAGGGACAACTGGGAAATAGATTAACATCAGGTGGGTTTTAATTGGTTTGTGCTACTGCAACAAAATACCTTAGACTGGGTAATTTGTGAAGAACAGACATTTAGTTCTCACAGTTCTGGAGACCAGGAAGTCTGAGGTCAAGGTGCTGGCATATGGTGAGGGCCCTCTTGCTGTGTCCTCACATCACAGAAGGGCAAGAGAGCAAGCGATCCCAAAGCTACACAAAGCCTCTTTTGTAAGGGCCTTAATCTCATTAACAAGGAAGAAGCCCTCATGGCCTAATCAATCCCTCTTAAGATCCCACCTCTAAGTACTATCACATTGGCAATGTGAATTCAAATCATAGCAAGGGGAAATAGGCTTTAATTCAACAAACATTTTAGGGATGAAGAAGATCACTACACAACGATTAAAAAACAGCTTACTAGGGAGATAACAATTCTATAAGTTGTATGCACTAACACTACCACCTAAACATATGTAAAACTTATAGCTGCAGTAATCGAAACAGTATGGTATTGGTGGATGGACAGACATATAGATCAATGGGACAGAATAGAAGATCCAGAAACAGACCCACGCAAATATGTCAACTGAGTTTTGACAAAGGTGCAAAGTCAATTCAAAGGAGGAAAGACAGCCTTTTCAATGAATGGTGCTGGAGCAGTTGGGAATCCACAGGCAAAGAAATAAACCTCACAACCTATAAAAAAACTTAAATCAAAATGTTTTCCTGTGGTGATGACCTCCCACAAGAATAGGCCTCTTGCAAAGATCTCTTCCATCCCTCTCCAGAACAGGAAGAGATGACACACAAGAAGGGCCTGTTACAGAGCCCCAATTCCTAGTTCATGGATGCAAAATGCCCAGGAAGCCCTAAAATCACCCCGGCCATTAGCTTTGATGTTGGCTGCTCCTCTGTCTCTGCCAGCCTATTGGAGGAAGAGCAAGGCTTACAGACGGATGTCCCTTCAGGAAGCAGCACTAAAAGCACCCCAAATCAAGAAGTGTTAGAAACCATCCCAATAAACACATTTGGATACAAAAAAAATTTAACACAAAATAGATGGCTGATTTAAATGTGAAACGTAAAACCATTAGACTTTTGGACACACACACAAAGAAAATCTTCAGAATCTAGAGGTAGGCAAAGAGTTCTTACACTTGACACCAAAAGTCATAAAGGGAAAAACTGATAAAATGGATGTTGTAAGAATTAAAAACTTCTGTAAAAGCTCATGTGGAGAGGATGAAAAGACAAACTACAGACAGGGGAGAAAATATTTGCAAACCATCTTTCTGACAAAGGAGTAGTGTCTAGAATATAGAAAGACCACTCAAAACTCAACAGTAACAAAACAATCCAATTAGAAAATGGGCAACAGACATGAGCAGATATTTTACTGAAGAGGACATACAGATGTCAAATAAGTACATGAAAAGATGTTCAATGCCATCAGCCATTAGGGAAATGTAAATTAATAACAATGCAAAATCACTACACACATATCAGAATGGCTAAAATAAATAGTGACAACATGAAGTGTTGACAAGGATGCAGAGAACCTGGATCACTCATGCATTGCTGGTGGAAATGTAAAACGGTACAGCACTTTAGAAAATAGTTTTGCAGCTTCTTAAAAAACTAAACATGCAACTACCATATGACCCAGTGATTGCACCCCTGGGCATTTATCCTAGAAAAATGAAAATTTATGCTCACACAAAAACCTTTACACAAATGTTCATAGGAGCTCATATTCTTAATAGCCCCAAACTGGAATCAGCCCAGATGTCCTTCAACAGATGAATGGTTAACTTGTGGTACATCTATAACATGGAATACTACTCAGCAATGAAAAGGGTGCACACAACTGGGATAAATCTCCAAGGAATTATGCTGAGTGAAAAAGGCCAGTTCCCCAAAGGTCTCATATTGTATGATTCTATCCATAGAACATTTTTGAAAGGACAAAATTTTAGAAATGGAAGACAGAGTGGTTGTTCCAGGGATAGGGAGTTGGGGAGGGAGCTGGAGGAAGGTAGATGTGTTTATAAAAGGACAATCCAAGGGATCTCTGTGGTATTGGAACTGTTCAGCAGATTGACTACGGTGGTGGATGCATAAACTTAGGTGACAAAGTTGTATAAAACTTAACACACACACACACACACACACACACACACACACACAAACACACTACAAGGATAACTGGGGAAATCTGAATAAGGTCCCTGGATTATATCAATGTTAATATCCTTGTTGTGATATTATTACATCATTTGCAAAATGTTACCACCAGGGGAAACTGGGAAAAACACACAGGGATATCTCTGTAGATTCACATAAAATTGTAAGAAATAATACATTTAAAAAATTTTCTATAAAAAACATATAAAGCAAACAAAATTATGGGAAGAATCCACTGAAAATCCACAGTCATAATAGGAAACCTTCATACACATTTTTGATAATTGATAGATCAACAAAATATATATGTTTGAAAACAGTAAGCTTGATTTAACGGACACACGTAGAAACCTATAATACTACCATGTACTAGTCTATAAATTAAGTCTCAAATACCAAAGAATTGATATATTTGGACCACATTTTCTGTTGCAATTACATCAAGAGAAAGAGTGATAATTCAGTCCACTCATATCTTTTGGAATTAAAAAAAATTCTAAGTAACTCATAAAGAAATCATAATGGAAATTAGAAAATATTTAGAATGAAATAAAGTGAAGACACCACAAAACACAAACTGAGGGATGTAGCTGAAAATATCCTTAGAGGGAAATTTACAACACTCAAAATAAGTAAATAAAATGTATTTGGAAAAAATGAGATAGAATGTGAATGGGCTAAATATCTAATCCAAGAAGAAAAAGGAACAAAACAGCAGAAAATATCAGATAAACAGAAAAATTAATAAGATAGAAAATATCAATGATACTGAAATCACCAATTTTTTGAAAAGGAAAAAAAAAAAAAAAAAGAATGATATCCAGTGATGCAAGTGAAGGGGAAAAAAAAGGAAAGATAAACATTACTGGGAATACAAAAAGGGAGACGTAATAGATATAGTTGTGATTAAAAAAAATATCAGAAAATGGCATGAAAAATATCCATAAAATACAAATGATCAAAACTGACTCAGGAAAAAAAAAAAAGATCCCCATACTGGCCAGCCACCCCCTCCCTGCCCCTCCCTCACCCCCCCAAAAAGCTAAATCTGACTCAGAAAACATCTGGTTTAGGTCAAGTAAGTAACAGGAACTGAATTTACCTCCTAACCTGAAATAACTATAATAACAGACCTAATATGAAATAATGGCTTTCAAGACACTGGCATCAGTCAGGGAGGAACTGTGATCCCGAGAGATGGGAAACAGATGAGATGAGCCCAGTGACCACCCTGGCTTGCTTCCCAGACAGTTTTCAGGCTGTAGTGCAGGGAGGGGGAACCCAGGCAGAGCCCAGTGTTCATTTCTGACAGAATGAAAGTGAGATGCCAGGGAAGCTAGAGTTCAGAGGGCAGAGTATAGGAGAAAAGAGCTGCAAAGTCAGAACTCTAGAGATCTGCAGAAGGTCTCCCCAGTTAAGTATTCAGTCAAGTAGTGATCAGCACATGGACATGAGCAAACTACCTGAGGCTGGGGAAAGAATTATTCTAAAGGTGCCCAGAGCTCATATGAGGTTAGGAATAGTGCCTGTTTCTAACGGCCACAGTGGAAAATCTCATAATTCATGGAGCATCTGCTGGGAGTAGTAAGAAAGGTTTTGCTACAGTAATGGGGGGAAAATAAACTCTAAACTCAGCTTCAATCCCACCTAACAAAGCTTTAAAACGAGACCCCAAAGCATCACAAGGTATTTAAGGAATTTGACTGCACCCCAGAACAAAATAAGAATATTTACAAAAGTATAAAAATATTCAGCATCCTGCAAAGTAAGTTTCATGGCTAGCAACCAATATAAAAATTTCCAGACATACAATGAAAGAAGATACAAACCATAATGAAGAGAAAAAAATTTCAATTAGAACTGTCACAGAAATGACACAGATGACAGAACTGATAGACAAGAACATTTAAAACAATGATTATGACTGTAGTCCATATGTTCAAGAAACTGGAAGACTGAAAATGTTAGAAACACGGAAGACAAGACTAAAATCAAATTTCTAGAGATGAATACTATAGTATCTAAGATGAAAATACACTGATGAGATTAATAGCAACTTGGATACTGCAGGACAAAAACATAACGCCATTGCAGATATAGCAATAAATACTATCAAAACACAGAGAGAAAAATATTTTCAGAGAATGAACAGAACATCAGAAAATTGTGGGACAACTTTAAGTAGCTAAGCATATGTGTAATTAGACTCCCTGATGGAGATGAGAGAGAAGTGGAAACAAAAACATATTTGAGGAAATAATGGCTTAAAAATTACAAATTTGATAAAAGCTATAAACCCATAGATCCAAGAAGCTCCAGGAACCCTAAGGCATATTATAATCAAACTGCTGAAAACCAAGACAAGGAGAAAAATCTTAAAAGCAGCCAGAGGAAAAAAAGATTTCACTTGCAGAGGAGTGTGAGTAGATTTCTCTAAACAATACAAACTAAAAGACAATGGAACAACATTTTTCAAAAGAGTCTGTCTTCAAAAAAATATTATATCACTTTCTTATGATCTATATACTTGATGTAAGTATTGAAAGGAAAACAATTTAACCTAGAATTCTTTACCTCGTGAAAATATCTCTCAAAACTGAAGTAAAATAAGGACTTTCTAGACACACAAAAGCTGAAAGAATTCATTACAAGCAGACCTGAATTACAAGAAATGTCTAAGTCAGGGAGCAGGCCAGTTAGTTCATTGGTATAGCGTGGTGCCACCAACACTGAGGGCAAGGGTTTAGATCCTTGCACTGGCCAGCTGCCCCCACCCCCCGTGAAAATGTCTTAGTCCTTCAAGCAGAAGGAAAATAATAAATGGAAACATGAATCTATACGAAGAATGAAGAGTACCAGAAATGGTAAACGTGTGGGTAGATATAAAAAAAGGTTTTATTCTAATTTTTAATCTCTTTAAAATAGAGTTTTTAAAGCAAAAACATCGATGTAGTACGAGATTTATAGCATACATAGAAGTAAATGTTATCACAACAACAGCACATAGAGGTACGGAGTATCTTTTCCTGGATATGTATAAGGGAGGGGTTCCTTGCCAGAACTGAACTTCTCAGATAAAAAGTTGGCAAGGGAGAGAAACTTGATTTTACTAAAATCACAGTTTAATATTACCGCCTAGCCACAGATTGAGCGGAAGCTATTTTGATTGTGAAGTGAGGGTCCCCATTTAGCCTGCCATCTACCACAGCACTCTCTCAAATTTAATGCTTGTTAATTGTGTGTCTTCGCTAGCCCTTTTCTGGGGCTGAAATAGATTTGAATTCTTGGTCAGCACCCCCAGCATCTCCTTGGGCTGGTGTGGGCCAGTAAATAGTTACCTGAAGTGTTTATATATCATGGTCAAAAATTCAGTGAAATTTGTACATTTTCGGTAACATTGGCATACACAATGCCCCTGCGGTTCCTCTTCTGTTTGGTAGTTTGTGACTCTAAAATTCTCATTGTTATGTGTGTTAATTTATGAAAATAATTTTTTGAAAACCTTTAAAACCCGCACACACACAAAAAAAAAGACCCACAATAGCACAAGTGATGGGAAATGGGAGATGGAATTAATCTGTAGTAAGATTCTTGTATCATACGGTATATTATCTTTGAAGAGAGACTGTTGTAAGTTAAAGATGCATATTGTGAACCCTAGAGCAACCACTAAAAAACTAACAAAAAGATGAGGTATACAGCTAAGAAGCCATTGAAGGAGATCAAAATTTAATCTTAAAAACGATTTAGTTAATCCAAAAGAAGGCCAGAAGAGGAAAAAAGGAAAATAGATGGGGCAAACAAATAGTAACATGATAGATTTAAACCTAACCATGTTGATGACATTAAGTTTAATGGTCTAAATATCCAATTAAAAGGCAGAGATTATCAGAATGGAAAAAAAAGGTAAGCCTCGATTATAAGCTCAATTCTAGAGAAACCCACTTTATATATAAAGATACATCAGTTGGATAGAGCGCAGCTTTAAAACAACAAGGTCATAGGTTCAGATCCCTATACTAGCCAGCCGGGGGGGGGGGGGGGGGAAAGATACAAAGGAAAAATTAAAATGGTAAAACAAAATAGGAAAATTATACCATGCAAACACTAATCACAAGAGCTACACTGACTATATTAATCAGACTAAGTAGACTTCAGAATATTTACCAGGGATAAAGAGGTTCACTTTATGATAAAGGGATTAATCAAGAGAATATAACAATCGTAGAGGTGTATGCACCTAATAAAAGAGCTTCAAAATATATAAAGCAAAAACTGATAATTAGAAGGAGAAATAGACAAAGTCACAATTATTGTTGTAGACTAACTTCTCTCTCAGTAACTAATAAATCAAGCAGACAGAATATGTAGGGATATAGAAGACTCAAACAAAACTATTAGCCCACCTGACGTAACTGACATTTATAGAGCAATACACCCAACAACAGAACACACATTCTTTAAGTGTAAATAAGATAATCATCAAGATAGAGCATATCTGGGCCATAAAACAGATCACAACATATTTAGACTGAAATCATTGATTAAGTTCTCAGATCACAATGGAATTAAACTAGAAATCAAAGAAAGAATCAGAAAATTCCTTATTATTTGGAAATTTAAAAAACCCAAATATACATACATACTTACAAATACTCCAGAGGCTGAAGAAGACGACTAGAAAATAATAGGAACTGATTGAAAATGAAACAGTACTTATCAAAATTTGAGTTGAAGCTAGAAAGGTGCTTAGAGGAAATCATAGCATAAAATGCTTGTAGCCAAAAAAGATTTTAAAAATGATGTAAGCTGCCTTAAAAAACTAGAAAAAGAGCAAGTTCAAACCAAAATAAGAAGGAAATAAAGAAAAAAGTAGATAGACAATAGAGAAAAATTGATGAGAACAAAAGCTAATTCTTGAAAAAGATTGATAAAACTATTAAACCCCTACTTAAACAAAGACAAGCTTTATAGAGGAAAAGAGGGAGAGAGCGGTGAGATGCAAAGTACCAATACCAGGAACAAAACCGCAGGCTTCACTATAGATAATATAGAAAAAGAATGAGGGAATATCATGAACACCTATATGCCAATAAATTTGAAAACTCTGATGAAAAGGAAAACTTCCTTGAAAGATACAAACAAAGCTCTCTCAAGAAAAACCAGATAGCCCCAATAGTCCTGTGCCTGTAAAAGACACTTGACATGTTAAATGTTAACCAGATGGCTCCACTGGTGAATTCTACAAAAATGTTTAAGAAATAAATAAGCAAATTTACACGAACTCTTCCAGAAAATAGAAAAGGAAAGAACACCTTCCTTTTCACTTTATGAGGCCAGCATTATCCTAATAAAACCAGACAAAAACATACGAAAACTACAGACCAATGTTGCTCATAAACGGACACAAATATCCTTAATAAAATATTAGCAAATTGAATCCAGCAATATACAAAAAGGTAACACATCATGATGAAATGGGGCTTACTCCAAGAATGCACAATAATCAATAAATGTAATTTACTGAAAAATCAATAAATGTAATTTGCCATATAACAGAATGAAATAGAAAAAAAAAAAAATCACCTCAAGAGATGCAGAAAAGAATTGACAAAATCCAACATCTAGTCTTGATAAAATATCTCAGAAAACTGGGAATAGAAAGAAACATCCTCAACCTGAATAGGACATCTACAAAATTCCTTCATCTTGCTTAATGGTGAAAGACTGAATGCTTTCCCCTTAAGATCTGGAACAAGGCAAGGATGGTCCTACTCTTACTACTTTTATTCAGCATTGTACTTAAGGTCTTAGTCAGTGACGTAAGACAAGAAATGTGAGGCATATAGATAAAAATTGAAGTTAAACTGTCTTGATTTACAGATGATGTAAATATATACATAACAAATTCTAAGGAATCAACAAAAAAGTGCTAGGACTAATATGCAAATTTTTTTTTTTTCCTTTTTGTCTTTTTTCGTGTCCGGCAACGGATTGCAACCCTCAGTGTTGCGCCCGGACCGGACCGGGACCGGCAATGGGATCGCAACCCTCCGTGTCGCACCCGCACCTCGCTCAGCCAGTGAGCGGGAACCGGTCTGTATGTGGGATCCGAACCCTCGGCGGGAGCGCCACTGTGCTCCCAAGCGGTGCACTGTAGCAGTGCGCCACCAGACCGGCCCCCTAATATGCAAAGTTAGCAAGGTCATGATACAAAAAACAATTGTATAGCTATGAACAATTTTAAAGTGAAATCAAAATACCATCTGTGTACCTCACATCATATTCAAAAGTTAACTCAAGATGGTCCATAGACTTAAATATAAGAACTCGAACTATAAAACTTCTAGAAGGCAACGTAAGAGTAAATCTTTGTGACCTTGGGTTAGGCAATAGTTTCTTAGATTCAACATTAAAAGCACAAGCTACAACAACAAAAAGATACAAATTCAACTACATGAAAATTAAAAACTTTTGTGCTGCAAATGATATCATCAGGAAAGTAAAAAGAACATACAAAACGGGAAAAAATATTGCAAATTATCTGAAAATATACAGAATATATAAAGAATTCATACAACTCAATAGTAGAAAGATAAATATTAAATTTGGAAGATAATAAGTTGGAAGACACTAATTTCAGACTTACTATAAAACTACAATAATCAAGTTGATGTGTTATTGGCATAAGGGTAACATAAAACAAAATGGAACAGAGTGTAGAAATATATATATACATATATGGTCAATTGATTTTTGCCAAAAATGCCAAAGTAATCATACAGCAAAAAGATAACTTTTTTCGGGCCAGCCCAGTGGCGCACTCAGTAGAGTGCGGTGCTTGGGAGTGCGGTGGCGCTCCCGCCGAGGGTTTGGATCCCATATAGAGACCGGTCCGCTCACTGGTTGACAATGGAGCGGGCGCGACACTGAGGGTTGCGATCCCGTTACTGGTCACGAAAAAAGACTGCGGGCGCGACACTGAGGGTTGCGATCCCGTTACTGGTCACGAAAAAAGACAAAAAAAAAAAGGAAAAAAAAAAAAAAAAAAGAAGATAACTTTTTCAAAAAAAAAAGCCAGAGCACTGAATATCAATGAGGTAAAAAAAATGTACCTCTACCCTTACCTCATACCATACGAAAATATTACTTTTAAATGGGCCACAGACTTAAAGAGCAAAAGCAGTAACACTTGTAGAAGATGACTTAGAAAAAAATAACCGGGACCTTAGTTCAGGCAACAATTCGTTAGGCCACCAAAAGAATGAGCCATAAGAGAAAACAATGTTAAGTCGAACACTACCAAAATTAAAAACTTATGCTGTTAAAAAAAAAACTATTACAGAAATGAAAAGGGAAGCTACACATGTGGAGAAAATATTTGAAATCCATACTTTCGATAAAGGACTTGTATCCAAAATACATAAAGAACTCCTACAACTCAGTAAGAATAACCACCCAATTTAAAAATGGGCAAAACATCTATTCCAGCTTTTTGCAAAAGAAGATATACAAATGGCCAATAAACAGATAAGGTGGTCATCACCAGTCATCAAGGAAATATAAACTACAATAATATACCACTTTATATCTACTAAAATGGCTAAAATTGAGAAGACTGACAGTACCAAGTGTTGGTGAGGATGTGAAACAACTGGAATTCTCAAACATTGATGTTAGGAATGCAAAATGGTACAGAAATTTAGAAAACAGTTTAGCAGTTTTGTATAAACTTTAATGTATGCTTACCATATGATCCAGCAATTCTGCTCCTAGATATTTACCCAAGAGAAATGAAGACGTATTCACACAAAGACTTACACTCAAATGTTCATAGCAGCTTTATTACAGTAGTCTAAAACTGGGAACTACCTAAATGTCCTGTAATAGGCGATGGAATCAACAAATCATGATATATACACAGAATAGAATATTACTCAGACATAAAGAGAACACTTTTGTTTTACCAACAACGTGGAAAAATATCAAAAGCATTTTGCTAAGTGACAAAACCTGTCATAAGAGACTACATACTGTGTGAATCCATTAAATGAAATTCTAGGCAAAACTACGATGGTAAAAAGTAGATCAATGGTTGCCAGAAACAGGGGTAGGTGGAAGGGACTGACTGCAAAGAGGCATGAAGAAATCTTGGGGGGTGATGGAAATTCATTGTGGTTGTGGTCACATAATTATATACATTTCTCAAACACATCAAGTTGTATACTTAACACTGGTGAACTTTATTGTATATAAGTTATACCTCAATAAAACTGATGAAAATGGACTTAAAGAGAAACATCTGAGTAGACCTAAGTCCCTGCTCGCTCGGAACTTATGTTCTGGGTGGGGAGAAAGACAATGCACAAATCACAACCATGGTGCCAGTGATGGGTGCTATGGGGAAAGAGTGGTTATGGGTGGGGTAGGAAGAGGGGAGGCTGCTTGTGGTCAGGGAAACCTCTTTGAGATGGCATTTGAGAGAGTGGACTGCAGTGGAGGGTGAGCCATGGATAGACACAGGGGTACGGGGAACGGTAAATGCAAAGACCCCAAGGAAAGGGTGTGTTTGGAGCTTAGGTTACAGTCAAGAAAGCCAGTATGGTTGGATTAGGGTTAGGGAGGGGAGAGCAGCAAATGTTGAGGTGAGAAAGGTTGCTGAGGGCCAGCACATTATGGGCTCTGAGGTCAGCTATGGTAAGGCTCTTGGATTTTTCTTCTGGGCAGCTGGTCGATGAGGAGATCTGAACCTGTGACCCTGTTGTTATAAGGCTGTGCTAAGGCCCTAGGATCTTATTCTAAGTGAAATGGAAAGCCACTGACCTAAGATTTCTAGCAGAAAAGCAACATGATCTGGCTTGGGTTTAAAAGAACCTTTCTGGGGAAACCTCTTACACTGTTGGTGGGACTGTAAATTAGTGCAGCTATTATTGAAAACAGTATGAAGGTTCCTTAGACAACTACAGATAGATGCACCATATGATCCAACAATGCCACTGCTGGGTGTGTATCCAAAGGAATGGAAATCATGTCAAAGGGACACCTAAACTCCTACGTTCATTGCAGTTCTGTTCACAATAGCCAAGAGTTGGAACCAACCTAAATGTATGTTAATGGATGAGTGGATAAGGAAAATATGGTATATATACACAATGGAATACTACTCTGCATAAAAAAGAATGAAATTCTGCCATTCACAGCAACACAGATGAACTCAGAGAAAATTATGTTAAGTGAAACAAGCTGGGCACAGAAAGAGAAATACTGCATGTCCTCATGCATAAGTGGGAGCTGAAAAATAAAAACACAATCACAATAACTCATTGAACTTTCCAAAGGAGAGAACAGAACCAAGGCCACCAGAGATGGGGGATGAGGAGGGGTGTTAGTGAGAAATTGGTAAAGGGCCACAAAAAATGACTACATTGTGTAATGTTGAATATATTAACCATCCTGATTTCAGCATATATTGTACACAGGTATTGATATTCAACGCTGTACCCCACAGTATGTACAATCAATTATGTTTTGATAAAAAATAAAATAAAACAAGGATCTTTGTGGGGCTGGCTGGTTGGCTCAGTTTGTTAGAGCACAGTGTTATAACACCAAGGTTAAGGGTTTGTATCCCCATACCAGCCAGCCACCAATAAAAATAGAAGGATCTTTCTGTAATTAACATTAATTTACTGCCTCTTATCAAATGGCTAGAAGATTGAATGTTCTCATCACAAAGAAATGATTAGTTTTGTAATGATGAATCAGCTAATTATCCTGATTTTATCACGCATTGTATACATGTATTAATGTTCAACACTGTACCCCACAAATATATATAATCAATGTTTCAATTAAAAATAGAAAAACAGGTTAGATTGAAAAATAAATGTATCTTTCTGGCAGCTATGTATAGAATAGAGCAGAGATGAGGAAATTTTCTGTAAAGGGCCAGATGATAGTAATTTTAGGCTTGCAAACCATATGATCTCTATCCAGACTACTCAACTTTGCTGTTACTGAGGGAAAGCTGCCATAGAGGATATATAAATGAATAAGTGTGGCTGTGTTCCAATAAAACTTTACTTATAAAAGCAGGCAGTGGGCCAGATTTAGCTCTGTAGTTTGTCTACCCCTGGAATAGACTATAAGCGGACCAGAGGTGAAGGTAGGTAAACTAGTCGGGAGCCCTACAATAGAACTGAGCAAGAGGTGATGGTTACCTGGACCAGGGTGTAGCAGGGGATATGGCGAGACGTGGCTGGATTTGGGTATATTGCAAAGGTTGAGCCAACAGGATTAGCTGGTGGATCAGATGTCGGGTTTGGAGAAAGGTTTTTGTCCTGAGTAGTTGGAAGAACAACTATTTACTGGGAAAAATTCAGGTTGGAGGGGGAAGATTATATGCTTAAAAAATCGCAGGAATTTGGATTTAGACATGTTAAGGTGGGGATATCTATTAAATACATTAAGTTGGATATAAGACCTGGAGCTCAAGAGAGAGACTGGGTTTATAGAAATAAGTATCATAATCTTCATCTGCAGATGGTCTTTAAAACCATGGAAATGGATGAGATCTCCTGGGAGTGTATATACATAGGAAAGAAAAATAGATCTTAGGGCAGTTTTATAGAAGGGTTTCCCAAACCTTCAAGGACAGCTAATCTTACTCCTATATTTTCTGTTCCAGGAAATAGGAGGGAACACTCCATCCTCAGTTTGAGGCTAGTATCCCTTCATACCCAAGTGAGATTATTGGCATGTAAGTTAAAAGAAAAGTCTCAATATATTAGCAAAGCAAATCTAGAATTTATAATTTGATTGAGTACTGTTTATCCCAGGAATGCAAAGCAGTTCAAATATTGTTCTATGACTATAATTTACCACATTAACAGGTTAAAGAAGAACTCAGGATCATAAAAGTAGAAAAGGACTTGATAAAATTTAACCCCCATTCATGATTAAAAATAAAAAAGATTTTAAAGCGAATAAAGTTTTTTTTTTCCCCCCAAACACTTCCTACTTAATGGAGAAACATTAGGATCACTCTTTTAAAAATAATCAGGAAGGAAATAAAGGTGTCAACCATTATCACCTTTATCCAATATCATACTGAAGGTCCTAGCCACTGCAGCAGTGCAGAAGGATGAAAGAAAAAGAAAGAAAGAAAGAAAGAAAGACACAAAAACCGCCATTATTCACAAACAATGATCAGTTGCATAGAAAACCCATGATAAATTGATAGAAACAAGAAAATTTCTGGGTACACAACCAAGATGCAAATCAGCGTTCCTGTCACTAGCAGTGAGTAGCTTAAAAATGTAATTTTTTCGGATCCCCATACCGGCCAGCTGCCATAAAAACCAAAACACAAAAACAAAAAAAGTACTTTTTGAAGAGAAATTGTTCAACTCGCCCCAGGTCTCAGTTCCAGGAGGTGGTGAGCCGGGATGGAAAGCGAACCTTAGTGCTTCTGGAGGTCGGACCTGAGGGTGGGGCTGGAGCAGGCAGTAGTTTCCCCACAGCTTCAGGGAAAAGCTCACCATGGGGAGGACAGAGGCCTGAAGCGAGGCAATGGTCACCGGCTGCGACTTCTTGTCTTCAGGGGTTGCGGGGGGCAGGATCTCCACGCGGTTCATCTCCTCTTTGGCTTTCTCCCCCAAGCAAATCTGAGAGGGGTTGAGAACAGAGACACCGCATCACCCCGAGGGCAGATGGAGGGAAATCTGTTGTCACCTGCAGGGACCAGAGAATCCCACCTGCTCCATCCATCCTCCCTCCTTGGGGGGACACCCACCGTCCTGAGCGACAGCTTACAGTCCTGCTTCCCTTCCACCTGGGGTTTGAAGGTGCAAGTCCGCTTCTCCTGATTTAGCTCACAGCCTGCGGCGGGGAGAGGGGAAGAGTGTGGGGGCTGGGAGGCTCAGGAGAGGCTCTCCATTCTCCGGTGTGGCCCTGACCCCCGGGGGAGGGGCTCATTGGCACCCTCGAGCCGGCCCTTGCTGGCGACAGTGGTGGGGCGTGGCCGGGGCTGCTCTGGGAACGAGCCTGGGTGGTCACTCACCCCAGAGCACGGTCCTCATTGGCTTTTCGTCCGTGCTGCTGCTGCTGCTGCGGTTCATGGCGCTGGCGGAGGCGCTGGGGTAAGAAGGGGCACCTGAGGTGAGGCAGGGGGAGGCCGTGGCCCCTGCTCTTCTGCTCTGAGCTCAGCCCCACTCGGCCTCTGCTGAGCGAGGCTGGGGACCGGCCAGCATCATTAGGCGACGAGGCCTTAGCTCTGGCCCTAGAGCGCCCACCACGGTCAAAGGCTCATTATAAACTCCTGCAGGACAAGTACCAACTGCCTCACCGGTCAGAGCAGCCCAGACCTGCACCTGGACAGGCAAAACAGCCCGACTTATGGAGCAGATGATGATTCCATCAAGCCCACGCTCGAACGCTTGCTGTGAGACCCCTGGCTGCCCACTGGACCCTCCCGCCACCCATGGGGAGAGTGCCAGGGGGTGTGAAACCTCCACGGGGGGGTCGGAGCAAGGGCCCGGTTAGGTCCCAGTTCCACTCATCCCATGGGTCCTGCCCCCTCTCGACCCTCCTCAGCCTTACCGTCCCTAGTCCAAGTGCTGCCAGTCAAGCCATGGGTCTTCCCCAGAGCGCAGCGCAGCTCTCTCGGAGACCCCTCAATCCAGCCTCATGCCAGCTCCACCGCAAGCCAGCTGCCCATGCCAGGCTGTTAAGAAGCCTGGGAAGGGGAAATGGGAAGGGGAGGCGTCCAATCAGCCTTAAAGCAGCAGCCCTCCTCTTCCCATTCCATTCTTCCGTTCTTTCCTCCTCTCTGTGCTTGTGCACGCCATCACCTGGAGGCCTTGTTAAAACAGCAGGGCTGGGCCCCACCTCCACGGTTTCCCCTGCTGAGTAGGTCTGCATGGGGCCGAGCGAATTTGCATTTCTAACAAGTTCCCAGGTGAGGCCGATGATGCGGATCCTGGACCATTCTGTGAGAGCCACTGATATGGCGAATGGGGGTTTACTGAGGCCTACCGCGCTCCCTGGCCAGCCAGGCAGAGAGGGAGCCCCATCGCTGGCTTAGAGATGCCTGCAAGTCGGCAGGCGGCTACTGCATCAAGGGCTCCTTTTTGTGTATTGCCTTTCTTTCTTTCCTCACCCTGTCCCTAAAGTCCTCTACCCTGGGCTGTTGTCTGCAGAGAGGGAGAGCCCTGTTTCCAGAGTGATGAGTTCTCCTGAGGGGGAAGAACTGCAGCTGGGCAGGGGCAGCACAAGGTGGCTGCCAGTGCCAAATGCACTATGGAGCGCAGGAAGTGACTTTCCAAGGGCCAACCACTGAACAAACTGCAGTACTGTGCAAAGCGGTGCACTTTAATGTTTGGGCGGAGGTAGTGAAGAGGAGGGATTTCAGCTGACACACCCCTCTGTCCTGCTCAGGAGACACCTCTGTCTGAGAGTCACAAATAAAGCACTTTATGAAGCATGATTGACATGTAAAAGGCTGTACATATTTAATGTATACATCTTGATAAGTTTGGGGATAAGTATACACCTCCGAAACCATCACCACCATTAAGGCCATAAACATATCCATCACCTCCCAAAGTTTCCTCTTGCCCCTATATTTTAGTTGTTTTTTAACAGTAAGAACACTTTATATAAGATCTATCCTCTTAGCAAATTTTAAGTATGCAATACATTATTGTTTGTTATGGGCACGATGCCAAATAGTAGCTCTCCAGATTTGTCTTGCATAACTGAAACTATGTACCCTTTCACCATTACGCCCCTATCTTCCTCTCCTGCCAGCCCCCGTCAGTCACCATTCTACTCTTTGCTTCTATGAATTTGACTATGTTTGATTCCACATATAAGTGAGATCATGCATATTTGTCCTTGTGTCTGCCTTATTTCATTAAACATAATGCCCTCCAGGTCCATCCACTTTGTTGCAAATGACAGAATTTCCTTTTTTAAGGGTGAATAATATGCATTGCGTGTTTATACACATTTTCTTTATCCAATCAACCATCAATAGATACTTAGGTTGCTTCCATATCTTGGCTATTCTGAGTAATGCTGTAATGAACATGGGAGTACAGATATTTCTTTGAGATTTTGATTTTAACTTCTTTGGATATATGCCCAGAAGTGGGATTACTGTATCATATGTAGTTCTATTTTTATTTTTTTGTGGAACCTCCCTACCATTTTTTTTTTTTTTGTCTTTTTCCATGTCCGGCAACGGATCGCAACCCTCAGTGTCGCCCCCGCACCGGACCGGGACCGGCAACGGGACCGCAACCCTCGGTGTTGCTCCCACGCCTCGCTCAGCCAGTGAGCGGGAACTGGTCTGTATGTGGGATCCGAACCCTCGGGTGGGAGCGCCGCCGCGCTTCCCAAGCCAACCCTCAGTGTCGCCCCCGCACCGGACCGGGACCGGCAACGGGACCGCAACCCTCGGTGTTGCTCCCACGCCTCGCTCAGCCAGTGAGCGGGAACTGGTCTGTATGTGGGATCCGAACCCTCGGGCGGGAGCGCCGCCGCACTTCCCAAGCGGTGCACTATCCAGTGCGCCACCGGGCCGGCCCCTCCATACCATTTTTTGATAGCAGGTGCACCATTTTACATTCCTACCAACATTGTACAAGGGTACACTTTTCTCCACACCCTCAACACTTATCTTGTTTTCTTTCTTTTCTTCTTCTTTTTAAAATAATAGCCATCCTAACAGGTGTAAGATGGTATCTCACTGTGGTTTTTTTTATTTATTTATTTTATTTTTATTTTATTTATTTATTTTTTTGTGACTGGTAAGGGGATCACAACCCTTGGTGTGGTGTCGCCCGCACTGTGCTCAGCCAGTGAGCACACTGGCCATCCTTATATAGGATCCGAACCCGTGGCGGGAGTGCCGCTGCGCTCCCAAGTGCTGCACTCTCCCGAGTGCGCCACAGGGCCGGCCCTCTTTTTATTTTTTAAATTTTTAAATTTTTAAAATTGTTCCTCTATTTTTTAAATTTTAACTTCTCAATATACATTGTAGTTGGTTTTTTTGTCCCTTTATCTGTTCTTCTTTCCCCCCTCCCCTCCTCCCCCAACTACATATCTGTTCACTTGTCTTAACAAGTTCAAGGACTTGTTGTGATTGTTGTATCTTCTTCTCCCCCCTTTATTTGTTTGTATATTTATTTATTTTTAGCTCCTACAAAAGAGTGAGAACATCTGGTATTTCCCTTTCTGTGCATGACTTGTTTCACTTAATATAATTTTCTTTAAGTCCATCCATGTTGTTGCAAACAGTAGTATTTCACTCTTTTTATAGCAGAGTAGTATTCCATTGTGTAGTTATACCACAGTTTCCTTATCCACTCATCTGATGATGGACATTTGGGCTGGTTCCAACTGTTGGCTGTTGTAAATAGTGCTGCAATAAACATGGGAGTACAGGTATCCTTTCAGCATGATGATTTCCATTCATGTGGGTATATTCCCAGCAGTGGGATAGCTGGGTCATATGGTAGATCTATCTGTAATTGTTTGAGGAACCTCCCTACCATTTTCCATAAAGGCTGCACCATTTTGCAGTCCCACCAACAGTGTATGAGGGTTCCTTCTTTTCCGCAACCTCACCAGCATTTATCATTCTCTGTCTTTTGGATGTTATCCATCCTAACTGGAGTGAGACGGTATCTGAAAATGGTTTTGATTTGCATTTCCCTCATGATTAGTGATGTTGAGCACCCTTTTGTATTCCACTCGGCTATTTGTATGTCTTCTTAGAGACATCTCTATTCAGGTCTTTTGCCCATTTTCTAATCAGGTTATTTGGTTTTTTACTATTGATTTGTATGAGTTCCTTGTATATCTTGCATATTAACCCCTTATCAGATATATGTCTTGAAAATATTTTCTCCCATTCTGTGTGTTGCCTTTCACTTTGTTGATGTGTTTCTTTTGCTATGCAGAAGCTTATAGTTCGATGTAATCCCACTTGTTTATTTTTGCTTTTGTTGCCTGTGCTTTTGGGGTCATATCCAAAACATGATTGCCACGATCATTAAGGACCTTTTATCCTATGTTTTTCCTAGAAATTTTATGATTTCAGGTCTTGTGTTTAAGTCTTTAATCCATTTTGAGTTTTTTTGGTATGGTATATGATAAAGGTCCAATTTAAGGTTTATTAATTTTTGACAAAGGTACCAAAATAATTCAATAGGGAAAGGATGATCTTTCCATTTCCAAAAATGGTGCTGGAGGAACTGAATATCTCTCTCTGGTACCCTGACCAGGGCTTCTGCTGTGCAGGAATCAGCTTTTTTCTTTTTTAAAAATCAACTTTATTGAGAAATAATTTATATACAAAAAACTGCACCCATTTTAAGTGTATAGTTTGATGAATTTTGACAAATGTATACACCCATGTAGCATCACCACAGTCAAGATATAATTTTCATCACCCAAACTTCCTTGTTTTCCTTTTCATCAGTCTTCTCCCCTGAATGTCTAATTCACATTAGGCAAATGCTAACCTCCTTTCTGACACTGTATTGCCTGTTCTAGAATTTCATATAAGCAGAATCATACAGGGTCTTTTTGTCTGCTTTCTTTTGCTTGGCAAAATGTGTTTGAAACTTATTTATCCATATTGGTAATTGTATCAATCACTTGTTTGTTTATTGTTGAGCAGTTTCCCCAATTTGTTTGTCCAGGCACATGCTGGTCAGTTTTATGTCAACCCGACTAGGCTATTGTACCCAGTTATTCAAATTCTGATCTAGGTATTGCTGTCAAGGTAGTTTGCTGATGTGATTAACATCTACAACCTGTTGACTTTATCGAGGGAATAAATCACTCCATAATGTGAATGGGCCTGATCCAGTTGGTTGAAGGCCTTAGGGACAGGACCGAGAGCAAGTTTTTGCATGAACAGATGTTTTAATTTTTCTTAGGTAAATACCGAGGAGCGGAATTGCTGAATATATGGTAAACGTATGTTAAACTTTATGTGAAACTGCAAAACTACTTTACTATTTTGCATTTCTACTTGCAATGTATGAGAATTCTAGTTGCTCTACATCTTTGTCAACACTTGGCATTGTCAGTCTTAGTAGATATATAGTGGCATTTCATTGTGGCTTTTATTTGTATTTCCTTGATGACAAGTGATGTTGAGCATCTTTTCAAGTGACTATTGGTCATTTGTAAATTTTCTTTTGCAAAATGCCTGTTCAAGTATTTTGCCCATTTTAAAATTGGGTTATTTTGGGTTATTCTTCTTGAGTTGTAGAAGTTCTTCATATATGCTAGATTCTTGTTTTGTGTCAAACATATGTACAGTATCTCAAAGACTTTTTACTCCCCATCTATGGGTTGCTGGTTCATTTTTAAAATTGAGTCTTTTAAAGTGCAGAAAATTTAAGTGTTAGAGTCCAATCTTTTTCATTTCTTTTCTTATGGCTCATGCTTTTGGTGTCTTAAAACTTCTTTGTTTACCCCAAGGTCATGAAAGATTTTTCCTAAATTCCCTTCTAGAAGTCTTGTAGTTTTAGCTTTTACTTTTAGGTCTATGATACATTTTGAGTTAATTTTTGTATATGGAATGAGGTAAGGATTGAGGTTTATTTTTTTCCCCCAAATGCATATCCAGTCTTCTAGCACCACTTTTAGAAAAGACTATCCTCTCCCTATTAAATTACTTTGGCATCTATATTAGTCAGGGTTCTCCAGAGAAACAGCATCAATAGGATATGTATACACACATATGAGAGGGGATTAGAGGAATTGGCTCATGTGATTGTGAAGGCTCAGGAGTCCCACGATAGGCCAGCTGCAATCTGGATGCCTGTAGTGTGGCTCAGTCCAAGTCTGGATGCCTCAGAATCAGGGAAGCCAATGGTGTAAGTCTGGAACCCCCAAACCCAAAGAGTTTTGAGTTCTGATGTCCACAGACAGGAGAGCAGAGTGTATCCCAGCACCAGTGGATAGTCAGAGGAATTCCCCTTTTCCTCCGTTTTTGTTCTGTATACCCCCAGCAGATTGGTTGGTTCTTGCCCACGTTGAGGGCAGATCTTTCCCACCTAGTCCACTCAGGACCACATGTTAATCTCTTTTGGAAACACCTTCATGGACACACCCAAAGAGATTGCCTTACTGCGTTTCTAGGTCTTACTTAATCTAATCAAATTGACACCTGGAATTAACCATCATAGCACCCTTGTCTAAAATCAATTAACCATATATGTTGGTCTATTTCTGGACTTTTTTTCATTCATCTGTAGGTCTACCCTAGTGTCAATACCACGCTGTCGATTACTATAGCTTTATAGTAAATCTTGAAATCAGGTACCACGAGTTCTCCTATTTCAAAAATGTTTTGGCTATCCTAGATTCTTTGAACTTTCATATAATTTTTAGAATCAGTTTGTCAGTTTGTACTAAAAAGCCTTTTGGGATTTTTAGTGGGATTTTGTTGAACGCAGAGATCAGTTTGGGAGTAATCAGAATCGTAGTTTTCAGTCATTCAATCCACGAGTATGTTAACAATCTATTTAGATCTTTAATTTTCCTCAGTAATGTTTTATAGACTTTAGTGTACAGATCCAGCACATATTTTGTTAACTTTATTCCTATGTATTTCAGGCTTTTGGGTGCTATACTAAATGGTATATATTTTAAAACTTCATCTTTTAATTATTTATTGTTAGCATACAGAAATACAATTGGTTTTTGTATACTGACCTTGTATTCTGTGATCGTGTTAAATTCTCTTTTAAGTTTCAATAGGTCTTTTGTACCTCAAATCATGACATCTGTGAATTAAGACAGTTTTAACTTCCTTTCTGATCTGTGTGCCTTTTATTTCTTTTTTATGCCTTATTGCTATGGTTAGAACTTCTGGTACAATGTTGAATAGAAATGGTGAGAGTGAGCATCCTTGCCTTGCTCATTTTAGGGGAAACATCAGTCTTGTATCTAACGTATGCTGTTGGTGGTAGGCTTTTCAAAGATGTCCTTTATCAGGTTATGGATGTTTCTTTTTATTCTTAGTTTGCTGAGTTTTTTGTTTTTTTAAATCATGAATGAGTAATTGAAGTTTGTCACATATATTTTCTTTATTTACTGAGATGATTCATTATTTATCTTTTACTTTAGTTATATAGTAAATTACATTTATTAATTTTTTTGAATGTTAAACCAACCTTGCCTTGCATTCCTGGGATCAATCCCATTTAGTCATGGTGTATTATCCTTTTTATATATTGTTGGACTTGAGTTGCTTATACTTTGCTAAGGATTTTTGCATCCATATTCACGAAGGATATTAGCCAAAAGGTTTTTGTTTTGTTTTTAACTTTTAAGGTATTTGTTTTTGGTGTTAGGAAAATGCTTCTTTCATAAAATGGGTTGGAAAGTATTCCCTTCTCTTCTGCTTTCTGAGTTTTTGTGCGATTGGTATTATTCCTTCTGTAGCAATTAGTTTTTGACTTTTCCCAGTTCCCTGCCTGCAAGTGCATGGAATTCTTTCTGAATAAGAGTTCCGTTCACCAAGCATTCTATTCTCTCTACAGGACCGTCACCCTCATACTGCCCCATGCTGCTTTTCTCTCACTCAGCTGCTGCTCCATTCCATAACCTGAGAATCATACTAGAATTCTCTTCTTTACTCTTCAAATCCAACTGCTTACAAAGTCCTGTTGATTTCACCTCTGTTAGTATCTCTCAACTTTCTCCCCACAGCTCTTGTCTTGGTTCAAATCCATATTACCCACCACCTGGTGGGTTAAACAGATTGTTCACTAGGTTTCTTTGGAAACTTAGAAATTTTTGGATCAAATCCCAACCTCTTTTGAACCATGCTCATCCAGACACAAATGGGGCTCCACTTTCCCTCCAGCCATACTACTTTTGCAACTCCTGGAGAGGTACAAGATGCTTCACTCAGTGTTCCTGCGCTGCCTGGGTGTTCTACCCTGTCTTCTACGACCGGCCAGTTCTGCTGGGGCTGCACATGGGTGCTACTTCTTTCTACTCCGAGAGCATACTTGTGTTGCGCAATGACCAACCTTTTCGGTCTGTCCGCTTCCCTGAGTGCCTTCAAGCCAGGGCCCAAGTCCTTGACCCCTGCACCCGGGCCCTGGCACAGCGCGTCGGGATTAACCCTGCGGATACTACGTGTGAGACCGCAGGGCGTGTGAACTCGAACCTCTACCAGGCACGCGGCTCGGGAAGGGGGTCCGAGGGCCGCAGTAGCCCAACTCCGACCTTTCCCAAGAGAGCGCCTTCAACCAAGGAGGACTCAAAGCCTCGTCCTTCCAGCCGCAACGATACTAGCCCGTCGACCCGGGACCGAGTCCTCACTGCGCTTGCGCGGGGCGGCGGAGGCGGGGCGAGCGGCGTGGCGGAGAGGACGCGACTCGGGAGCGGTCCTGTGTGCGCAGACGCGACGGGGTCGCGGGCGCTGCGCCTGCTTCCGACGGGAGGAGCGCGCGGTATCACTTCCGGAGCCGCCGGCGGGCGCTTCTGGTCGGGACACCGCCGCGGCAAGCCGGCGGCGGCTCATCGAGGAAGTCAACGGGCTCGGGCGCGAACTGTCTCTCTTTCCTTCGCAGGGTCCGGGCGGAATGGTGTCAGCGGCTTCTGCTCTTTTGCTTTCCGTAGAGGCCTATGGCAACGATGAGTTTAACCCTCCCAGACCAGGCAACCCGGGGGTTCTCTGCAGGGGCTTCACCCACATTAGTTCCAGCTGCTCTCTCCACGTACACCTTCTGCAGACTTTACCACGCTCCCAGAAACTACCTATCCTGTCAGTCATCATGACATGATCGTCTGATACCGGCTTGTAAGGAGCACATTTTGGTTGCTGGGACAGGGAGGTGGTGGGGTTAGGAACACTACAAATGAGGAGGGGGGTGAGGTAGGCCCTAAGGCTCTTAGGGACGGGGGCTGTAAGGAGAGACTATAGAGGAGGGTCGATTTGGGGTCTTGAAAAGGCAGGTAAGCAAAAGGCATGTCTGTTTAGACTGAGAAGAGAGGGTTCTGCAAGCCGGGAAAGGCAGGTTAGGATATGCAGGCAGAGATGGCAGTTGCATCTGCCTAGTTGAATGGAAGGTTTCCCTTGCAGCGTTTGTAGCTTGGTTGGTGAAGTTTTAAGTTGATCTGCTATATGACACATGCCTCAGAGTGCATGGTATTGAAGAGTGGGTAATTAGTTTTCTGATGAAATGATAATGGCCTGCTATACTCTTAAAAGTGGTTTCATCTCCATTGTCTTAGTTGGTACTCTCAGCCAGTTTCTAGTTGATTCATTCTGCCTTGAAAGGATGCTTTACCTTCATTGTAGTGTAATCAGTCTCCGAGCCTGGGCGAGAAAGCTTGGATTTTCTGACTTCCAGACTTCTGCTCTTACATTCGTTCTCCCACCCTTTTACTGGCTGTAGGAACTCTGTTGTGGCCCCTCTGAGCTTTACATAAGGCCGACTCCCTTGTCGGTTTTTATCCTGTGAGTTTGGTTGTCCTCCAGACCTTAAATCCAGATGCTGACTGGTTTAATTTGCGATTCAATAGCAGGGGTTAGGAGAGTTCCCACTTGTCATCCTTCATTCCTTTGCAACCTAATAATGAGATGGTTGGGCCATATAGGTGCTGCTGTATGCTTAAGTGCATTATGAGTTGTCTTCATGGCTGTCAAGCAGAATTAAAAATGTAATTGTGTACAGTGCTTTTGGAAGTACTGTTCACTGTTGTGGAGTTGTTTGTACTATTGAGGTATCTTACAAGAGTGCAAATGAATTTGCCTTGCAAATGACCTTTTCTGCTTTTGAGTTTCTTTTCATGTTGCTGACTATCAGAAGCATATTTGGCCCATAGTACATGCTGAATTTAATTAAAATACTGAATAAAATTAAATACTGAATGAACAGACTGCAAAGGGCAGCATTAGGCTGTCTTGAAAACCATAAGGGTTTCTTGAGGAAGGGAAATAATTTTCCAAACTTGATTGCATCTTCCACCCTGATAGTTGAATGTCCCATTGTCTGGCAGCGGATTCCTTCAGTGATTCATCATTCCTTAAACCCAGCAAAGTAGGTTTCATTGACCAGTGAATTAAATTTACACTTTAGTAGGAATAGATAACCCTTACTTGGGCTGAACCAACACAACAAGTACATACGCACACAATAAAATTTAAGTCACTGACCAGTAAACTCAGGGTATGTAAGACATCCAAGATAAATGTAATGGATCCAGAAGACAAACTACAGAGGCAAGAATTCTCTTAGATATTATCTAGCATCTAACTGATAATTGTTTAATAATGGCTGGTGAGTATTTTTATCCTTTCAAACTTACTTTAAAAAGAACTAGGACTTTTAAGTAGTTATAATCATTTACATTTTTCAAGGCCTAGTTATCAGATTTATGGCAACCATCTTTCCTTTTGGCTTCAGAATTTGATACTTTGGCAGCATTAGGTGTCAACTTAGGTCAAGCCAAATATCTTGGGTGAAGGAAAGGGTTGGCTGTTGGCAAAAAGGATGTAGGGAGGCCTTTTAATTTATGTTCTAGATTTAATTCACATTACTCCATGACCATGGATATTCTGCAAAGTGGTCTGTTTCTGTACTTGGTTGAAATTTCATAGAGTACGAAAACATCTTTCCCCTTGTGGAAAAAAAGTAATTCTTAAGAAGTAAGTCCATGTTTTGGAGAATGAAAAATAATTATTTCTTGGTAGGCTGTTACCTGTCATTAGAAAATGGACACTGCTCGGGGCCGGCCCGGTGGCGCACTGGATAGTGCGCCGCTTGGGAAGCGCGGCGGCGCTCCTGTCCGAGGGTTCGGATCCCACATACGGACCGGCTTCCGCTCGCTGGCTGAGCGAGGCGCGGGAGCAACGCCGAGGCTTGCAGGCCCGTTGCCGGTCCCCGGTCTGGTACGGGGGCAACACTGAGGGTTGCGATCCGTTGCCGGACACGGAAAAAAGACAAAAGACAAAAAAAAAAAAAGAAAATGGACACTGCTGCTGAAAGTCATTATTTTAAAAAATTTAACAACTTAAAATTGTGACCCTGAGCCAAATCCCTTCTTCCTTTATCTAATTTACACTTTAGTAGGAATAGATAACCCTTACTTGGGCTAAACCAATAAATACATACACAAATAATAAAACTTAATATTCTGCAGTAAAGAATTTAGGTGTTTTTTGATGCACACAGTTTGTGTCAAATAACACTATCTAAAGACACTTCACTCGATGAACATAGTGCCTAGGAGAAATAGCCTAGAAGCTCCCAAATAAACTCGTGTTGACTGAAAAAAACCTCCCCATGATTTCTGGGGAAACCAAAGTTTAAAGACAAGCTATAAATGCTTTCACATTTACTAGGTTGAATCACGTGAAATTGCTAACTGGCCATTTTGACACCCTCCCTCCTCCCGCAAAAAAAAGGCTGGTTTTTTTTTTGGTGCCTCCTCCTCTTACAATTGTCAATTAAGGAGGGAACAGCTTCACTGTTTAAAAAGTTTGACAGGATTTGTGGAAGATTTCAGCCATGACACCTTGTCACGACTGGACTGTGCTCAGGGCTGCAGTGAGTGAGGAGACCGACCACCATCTTTGGTGAGTTTGTTGCTCTGAAATTGTTTCTGTGGAAGGGAAAGGGGGTGGAACATCTGCGGTTTTGCTGATCAATCAGCATTTCAAGATACTTGCGGGAGAGGTAGCTCTCATTTACTACAGAATTAGAATTTCTGGTTCCTGGAGCATGTACCAGGAATGTTTTGCATATTAATGAAACCTCACCATTTTTTATTTCTATTAGGTTTAGAGATGGAACTCAGCTAAGGTGAATCAATTCTATTTGTCTTCTAGCCATTCAAATACAATTTTTTGCCTTCAAAATAACTTATGACTGAGAAGGTTACACCAGTTCCCAGAAGGCTGAAACAGCAAAGGTGGTACGACACCTAAGTAAGAGACACAGGAGTGGCACTCTAGAGCCTGTGAGTCACTGGGTATAAATCTGCATTAAGGTACACATACCTATCTCTATCTTAAGACTTTTCAATGTTCCTGGCAATGAAGCTCCTTATATTTAGGCTACATTGTATAGGGATCAGTAGTAGTCTCTTTTTACTAGTGTTCTTCATTGATAAATCTGGCCTATGAGGTCTGCAAAGTATTCTGGGGGGCTAACATTTGCCCTTGAACTTGTCAGGGTCTAACGAATGAAGCCCAGTCCACATCAGAGGAGCAGATGTCCGAACTAACAAAATTGGGCTTTCTTCAATTGGTATTTATCTACTGGTAGCCGTGTTATTACCTGGAAGCTAGTAAAGAGGTAGAGTGGCTTCACTTTTATAGCTGTGGACAACAGCATATATCAACTGAACTGATCATACTGTTAAAAGAAACTGAGTCAGACTTAGTCCAGTGAACAAGTAAATTTTATAAGGTTGAGGGGCCCCTGTCATCCACTGGCTTTTACAAGTGCATGTTTCAAATATCTTCATGTGTTTAGAGTGAGACATGTCCCTGGACACACACTAGACTTGATTGCTGAAACCAGGTCAGTAGAAACCATTGAAGTTTATTGGCGGTCACAATGCTTACACTGTATGCAGCAAACACCCTTACAAGTCTATCCGCAACCTGATCACGCAAGAAAGGATTCACCACACAGTCGCCAGAGAAGAAGGAAAAAAAAAAAATTAACAGGCTTGTTTCTGGGGGCAGAGGAGAGATAAAAATAAAACCTAATTGGTGAGTGTCCCATGGGCAAGAGCTGAACTAGAGATGTGTACAACTAGCAGCAACAGTTGTGGAAAAAGTACAAGGCAAATAGCTTTCTCCATGAATTTTCCTCTGTAGGTTAATTTTTTTTAATATTCAAAACATTTATGTTTTTCATTTTATAAAAATGTATATTTTTAAAGGGGTGGGAGAATGTTAAATACTTCATGCTAGGTAGACCTTGTTATTAAGAACCCCCTCCACTGTAATAACTTCTTCCAGTTCATACATTCACGAGTGCAGGGTACGTATATAAATATCCACACGCAGACATCCACACACACTGCCTCGAGGGCTGGGGAAGACTAAAAGTTATTGGCCACACGCAGCTGGGCCTCTGGTGGACTCATCCAGATTGCTCAGCAGGAGAGCAACCAGCTCAGTTACTTCTCTCTGGTCTCTACCTGTATAGAGACCAAGAACCCGACAACACATAGTTAAATCCAAGTTTTAAAAGCAAGAGGCATCTGTCTGAGGATGAGGATGAGCAAAGTAGGAAAAAGGATGGAGATAAGAACACCAAACACTTTTAGCTGGAGTTATTTGTCACTACAAGAGGCCAGGGAACCTAGGGCAGCATCTAGAGTTGAAGGGGGAGGATGGTGCTCTGGCATGGCTTAGAGTTCCTAATAACAAGGGTTAGTTAATACAGTAACAGGAAGTGATCATTTTGGGGGTGAGGAAAGGGCAATAAGAAAAAATATACATTTGGAATTTTTACTTTTTTTTTTGCCTCTCTACACTGTGTCACTAAATATATCTCTGTACTTTCACACATCCTTGTCCAGTAAAGCTTTAGGCCACCAGAATACACATTTTCTTCACTCGCATACACAACCCCTCACATCAGCATTGGTGCACTAGACTCTGTAAAAATTTTTCAGTCACACTTTTTGTTTTTAAACTTGAGTCAATATAAACCTTGTTCAAAATGTTATGAAAAAATGTACATGTTTATACAAGGCAGGTTGTGGCAGGATACTGGGGGTTCTCCCGCCTTGGGTGGCCCCAGGAGGAGGGGGCTGGAGTCCCAGACATTGGTGTCTCTATCTCCTCCCACCACCCTTCCCACCCAGTCCCCCAGGAACCAGCAGCGCCCTGCCCCCTAGTGAGTGCACTCACACCCCTATTCCCTGGGGAAGTAGCTAGTTGACCTTTGCCATTTTCCCCACAGCCCTGGAGGAAGGAGCCAGGATCAGCTAGGCCCTCTCCCTTGCAATTGTTTGCCCCTCTGGGCCACACCAAAGGGACGCTGCTTTGTACAGGTAGAGTCCAAGGACGTGTCAGCTCATCATGTCATTGCTATTCACGCCGTAAGTGGAATTCTTCATCGAGTCGTTGACTTCTCGACGGAATGCTGACAGGTTCTGGGTGAACCTGCAGAGAGGATGCATGTGGGTTGGGGGAGGAGGGTGGAAGGGAAAGGTCTTTGCCTAAAATGTTTTTCTGCAGAGAAGTGGCTACTGAGAAGCAGAATATAATAACTGACAGGTTCTGTTTCTAAGGCCACCTGCTTTCAGTCTTAAGACTGTTAAGGGAAAGTTGGCCTAATTTTGTCCCCCTTTCTACCTGGCAACTGCATGGCAGGCCTAGAGATCTGGTCAGATCTGGGGCCCGGAGGCCCACATTGGGCTCATGGCAGCACAAAAGGAATGTCACTGACAAAGGTAGGATGTAACCCTCATGAAGTGAGGCAGTAAGAGAATGAAGCTGTCTCATTTCTTAATATCAAGAGACCAGTGGTATAGATCTGTGCTGTCCAGTATGGTAGCCACTAACCACATATGGCTATTGTACATGTGAACTGTGGCCAGTGCCACAATTGAACTGAATCAAATTTTTAAAAAAAATCAGTTGCCCAATCGTACCTTAATTAATTTTGAATCAAAATGCCTTATTTTAAATTAATTAAAATTAAATAAGATTTAAAAATTAATTTAAAAAACCCAGATGCTCAATTCAGTTATTGGAACACTACATATGTTTGGGACAACCTGGGTATGAAAACTACTTTGTCAACTGTAAATTTATGAAATCTTAATACAGATCAAGAATTTCCAATGAAGGGCCGGCCCAGTGGTGCACTGGAGAGTGCGCCGCTTGGGAGTGCGGCGGCGCTCCCGCCAAGGGTTTGGATCCCATGTGGAGACTGGTTCCCGCTCACTGGCTGAGCGCGGTGCGGGTGCAACACCGAGGGTTGCAATCCCGTTGCCTGTCCCCGGTATGGGCGTGACACCGAGGGTTGCGATCCCGTTACCGGTCAGTAAAAAAGACAAAAGGAAAAAAAAAAAAAAAAAAGAATTTCCAATGAAAATTTAGCATCTCAATTGAGATGTGCTGGTAAGTGTAAAATACACAGGATTTTGAAGACTTAGTACAGTAAAAAAGAATGCTAAAATTCTCAATTTTAAAATATTGATTATACATTGATATAATATTTTAGAACACTGGCTTAAACAAAAGTTATTATTAAAATGAATTTCCCTATTTCTTTTTAAAAATGTGGCTACTAGGAAATTTAAAAATACATATGTGCCTTGCTTTTCTATTGGACAGCACTGCTTTAGATGGCCTCCAGATATGGGGTGCACAAAGACTTTGAAAAATAACAATTGTCCATGATTTCTTGGCAGAGTCCTCTACACTCACCTGTCTCTGTTTTTTGTAAGAAGGTTTCGCTCGATGCCTTCCATCAGGTTTTCGAAACACAGATGCATAGCCTGCTGCTTCTCTGGTGGCTGGCTGTTCACGATACTGTTCCTTAGGTCAGAAAAATACTGTGGGGCAAGGAGTGAAACAGAGGGTAAGAGATGGTGGGGGAAAGGCAGATTAGCTCTCTGTCATCTGCAGGGTTGAGGAATGTTCTTCCCCAAGAAGAAATGGCATACCTACTGGAGTTGGATGCTTTTTAAAATTCAGGCAAGCACTTGCAGGATAATATGTTTTCATCCTACGTAAGACTCAAGAATTTTTAATTTGTAAAGCACTTTAAGGGCTGTCTGATCTAGACCATTCTTTGATAGGAATATCAAGACTTGTTTGTTTATGGCCAAGCTGGAACTAGAACTTAAGTCTCAAGTGCTCTGATATCCAGGTACATTCTTTCCTTGTAAAGGATTTGTCTTACTCCCTAGAGGAAAACACTTCCATAGCCTTTACCCTTTGTCTGAACTGCCACACATGCTGCCTTTTTTCTTTTTCTTCTTTTTCATGCTGACTTTTAACAATTAAGTGATCATGTGAGGTTCAAAGCATGGGTAGGACATGCTGGGTAAGTGGGCCATTTTCCCTATTTCACCATCCTGGGGTGTTTCTGTAAGCATTTCTTACAGTGCCTGGAAAGTGAGAGCCAAGTGTGCAGCTACCACCTCTTTTGGCTTGGCACCAGGCCCTCCTACCTTTTCATTAAGTAGTATCAAGCCAAGCAGGGGTCGGGACATAGACCACTGGTTCCTACAGTCTTCAAAGATGATGATGTTCAGCACCGTGGACAGCATCTGAAAATGGAGAATTGGAGGCAGTGACTTAGTCAGAGACTACCCAAGATAAAATGATGGATTCCAAACAGAGGAGTGTATTAGGTTGAAGGTCTTTTTGTGTAGGGTTAACCAAATATTTTGTGAAGCTTCACAAAGGTGAGATTGGCTAAAATACTATTGGCTAAAATCTAAAAAGTTCTACTGATCGCATTTCCTTACCTATTTTTTATTTAGTATTGTATTTTTGCAAGTTGCTTCAAATCTTATTTTTGTTGCATACAAATAGAATAAGGGCAAGCATATGGTTTGATCTCTGTGTGGTCAGTTATTTCCTTCTGTTCTGCACTGTTATTCCTGTTTTGCAAATGGGAACACAAGCTATAAGAAGGCTGGATACTGCTAACTCACGCTCCATTTATAGCAATGAGAAAAGTAATTTACATGGAAGGAGGACAGTGCTCATGAGAGGTACAGGGGTTCGTGTGACACTCAGAAGAACAATTCAGAACCCCCCCCCTTTTTTTTCCCAGATTGTCTGTATCCAATGATTACTCAGCAAACTCAAAGTCCACTGCAATTTAAAGACAAGAACTTCACCTCAGCAGCATGAACCTGATGAGATGTTAGGAACACTTGTCATCTTGCTTGGCCTCCCTTCTCTTGCAGAAGTTAGAGGCATCACTGCCTCCTACCCCTCAGCTTCCTTACCTGTTGGATCATCTCTGGATGCTGCTGCATGATATGCAGAAAGCGATCACTCTCCTGGTTCAGGGGTGTCGTCCTCTTCTTGGTGCTACGCGACAGCTGCTTGAAGAGGTATGTCACGATGTGGTCCAAGCAGGAGCAGCAGCCGGTGCATACCATGGTGTCTGGAAAAAAAGAGCAGCAGAGATGGAATAAAGCAGGGATACTGAGCTGCTGATGGTGATCTGGGCAAATGTGGATTACCTTCGGCTGGGCTTTCACAGAAGTTCCAGTCACACTGGAACTGTGGCCATTGCAGCCAATGCAACTACGCTGGATGCTTCCTGTTAACCTCTTACCCTCATCATACAGCAAGGCCCAATTTCTAAGTTTGAAAAGTGAGTGTGTGGTAATACATGATATAAATAATATTGAAATTATTGGCTCAGTGTGTTGTGGATGTGTCTTCTGCTGCACACAAAATAACAAATAGCTTCTGTTCAGCAAGTGCTTCTTTTGTACTGGATATTGTGCTAAGTACTTTATAGGTATCATCTCTAGTTTATCCTCTCAAGAACTCCAGGAGGTAGGAGTTCCAGTTTACACACACAGAAACAAGAGTTTGGAGAGGTTATGTAATTTGCCTAAAGATTACACTGCTAGTAATTGGAAGAGCTGTGATTAGAAATCAAGAAGTCTGAGCTGTGAATTACCTGGGTGATGTCAATAAACCCACCTTAATATATTTACAGTTTGTTAGAATGGGGTGTACTGTATTATTTATTTCCAGAGCATCTCTGAGGGGAGCCACACACTTGTCTATACTTTTTACAAAGGGAACACTGCAGCACAACCTGCAGACAAAATGGACTGAGGCAAAAGGACTAAGTGATGAACCCTTAAAAGAGCAGACAATTCTTTGAGTTCTATGAGACTGACAGTTTATGCAGAGGTCCCCCTATTTTCAAGAAGATATAAAACAGCGTCCCAAAGCAAGGTCTGATACCTTGACTGGACTGTACACTAGACATGGGTGTGCACCCTGATGGAAATAAATGTGTATCAACGTGGCAACAGAGGCATGGATGACTCGCCACAGTAGAAAATCCAAAAGTCTATGTGCGTTTGTAATATAGCATGATTTTTCTGCAGTGGACTTAATCTTGTTTATGTTTTGCTCAGCTTAATATAAAAATATGTTTTATTCTCTGATATACACCTATTACTGCTGGAAGGTAGCCTAGAAGCAAAATGGTTGACAGGAACCATGTGGACTAGGATGAAAAAAATGTATGGAGTGAGCTAGATAGTACCTTTCCACAAGACAGAGTCTAAGCACCCTGACATGGCTTAAGGGACCCCTTCATGATCTTTAGATTTGCTCCTGCAAATCTGTCCCTACAGCTTCATTTCATTCCTCTCTAACTCTTCTGTGTTAGCACATCAGCCATCTGGATTTCCTGGTTCTTTCCTGCCTACGGGTGCTAGTGCTTTTTGTTCCTGCTGCTAGGAACCCTTCCCCACTAATCTGGCTAATGCCTGTCCAGCTTTTAGATTTGTGCTTTGATGTCAAGTCTTCCAGCCAGCCTTCCTTGACCTCACCTCCTTAAAACCAGAAGTTGAGGTATTCTTTCCTCGTGTAGCACTTTGTACTTGCCCTCCTGTAGTGTGTAAGTGGTAAGTATGATAAACAGGCAGTTGTCTATTTATGTGTCTATTTCATGCACCAGATAAAATAACTCCTTAAAGACAGAGACTGTGTTGTTAGTTACCATATCCTTAGTGCCTTACACAGTGCTTGGGAGGGGATTTGTATTTGGTACGTAGGAAGGGATCAGCAAATATTTGCTGGATGAGAACGTACCCACGAATATACCCAAACAAGTAATCCTTTTGGAAGATTCTCCCCTCTGTTAAGTGGTAAAAACCAAACAATCCACCCACCCATGCAGGGTCTTACCAAGTGCAGTAAGTCCTTCAGAAATGGAAGAGAGAATATACATGATGACATGAGGTTCCAAGCTTGCAATAAAGTTCATATGGTCCTGGGTCAGGACTTCCAGTAGTGAGTAATAAGACTGGCTGAGCTTGGGGTAATCCTGTGGGAGAGGAGGAGGAAGAAAATCAGCTTAGGCATTGTGTACTTTAGCATGAAAGGAGAAGATCTTAAATAAAATAGCTTAGTTCCTTTCAGTTGGGAAAACAAAAGATTTTGTTTTAGCAGAAAGGAGCTAGCTTACAGTTTCTCAAGAGAAACATTCATGGTTTCAGGTAAAAAACAACAACAACAAAAACTGAACATGATGAGAGACACGATCCTGTCAACGTAACTTAAGGCTTACCAGGAGGTCACTGTGGGGAATAGAGAGAAGCAGCTTGATGAAAGTCTGTAGAGCATTGTCCAGGGCATCATCTCCATAGAGACGGAAGACTCCAAAATTGACGTAACTCCCACTAAGAGCAGCCTTTAGCATGGAGAAGCAGATGGAGATGCCCTTGAGCTTCAGGGCATAGACCTGATCCTTTGGGACCTCTCCCAGTGTTAGGATGCGATTGCCTGAGTAGACATGTAATAAGTATTTATCAACCACATTATAATTGGTAGTTTTTATACCAACTAAACCTTCCTACTCCACAGTCACACAAATTCCAGCAGACCCTTGGTGACAGCTGACACTCTAACACACACGTATGAGGAACACAGCATGCCATAGGAATGTGGTCCTGGCTACTGCCAGGCTAGCTTGAGACCCACACACTGCTTACAGTACAGTGACTAAGCCGGAATCCACTTCCAGAGGCGTGCTCCTCAAAAGCACTTACCATACATTGTTATCATCTTGCTGGTTTCTCGGAAGAGTAAGATGCCATTGGGGGAAGAGACATCAAACTGGAGTCGCTGGGATCTGACCAGAGAACACAGAGGGAGAAAAAGTCTGAGGCATTTTCTTGGAAGCATGGAGTACTTCAGGCGAGTACCCTGGGTCATTTTGCACTAAAATATGCAGACTGCCTATCCTAATGTAAGAAATAGCCAAGTTAGTTAAAGATATTTAACAATTGATGTAGTTTATATCTTGAAGACCAACATGCTAGATTCAAGTTCTGCTGCTCAAATTGAAAACATTTGAAAGAAACAAACTGAAAAGGCAGGAGATAAAATTACTTTTTCAAAATTCTCAATTTTATTTGATTAAAGTATAACTTCTGCCAGTCACTTCTTACTACCAACTTGCAGTCCTTCAGACGTTAATTTACATCTACCTTTACAGCTTCAGTGGCAACTAAGAGAGGGGTATAAGCATTGATATCACTTTATAAGAAGGAAAGATACAAAGGGACTTAGAATTCCACAAGAGATTGCTGGCAGGGAAGGAAAACTTTAACAATCTTAGTTCTGAGTTCCTACCTCTGTTCATCAGGACAGAATGCCTCTTCTTGTCTGCCCTACCTTTTAATGAGCTTCATTTGACTCAGGTTGGTAAGGCCTCAGCCCAGGAGTCCTTGATCCCTGCACCAGTCTGTCAAGATCTAGCTCTAAACCTGACCCATCCACTTCCTGTACAGTCTCCCTGCTTTCACTCTTGTCTCTGCAGTTCCATTCTTCACAGGGTAGGTAGCTAGAATGATACTTTCAAATAATGTAAACAAGATCATCTCTCAATCCCTTGCTTAAAACAATCTAGCAGGTTCTCACTATAATGAGAGTAAATGCCCATTCCTCACCACTGCTAAACCAACCAAGGTGCTAGACAATCTGGCATCTGCCCTCCCCTCTTATTCACTGGGCTCCAGCCCCAGTGGCACTTTTTCGTCTCAAGTCCCAGCAAACTTATCTTATCATAGGACTCTTGCAGCTGTCTTCTCTGTTTAGAACATCCCTTATTTTTGCAGGCCTACCAGAATCTTCTTTGTCATTTAGATCCCAACTTAAGTATCACCCACTATCTCTGAGAGGCTTTCCTCGACCCTACTATGCTTCAATTCCCCTCTATTTTACCACCTTATTTTATATTTTTCATAGCACTTAGTGATTGTCTGAAATTATCTTCCGTACTTGTTTTTATCTGCCTGCCTTCCCCACTGTATGTCACATTGAAGAGGGCAGATTTTGGCCAGCACAATAGCCAGGAAGGTGCTTGGCAAAGAGCAGATACTCTCAAATACCTATGAGAGTACTTCAAAAAGTTCATGGAAAAATAGAATTAGGGGCCGGCCCGGTGGCGCACTGCTATAGTGCACCGATTGGGAAGCGTGGTGGCGCTCCCGCCGAGGGTTTGGATCCCACATACAGACCGGCTGCTCACTGGCTGAGCGAGGGGCGGGAGCAACACCGAAGGTTGCGATCCCGTGGCCGGTCCCGGTCCGGTAAGGGCGCGACACTGAGGGTTGCGATCCGTTGCCGGTCACGAAAAAAGACAAAAAGGAAAAAAAAAAAAATAGAATTAAAAGATAATACAAATCTTTCCATGAACTTTTGGAAGTGCCTTCATATTCTATAAATGAATAACTTGAATATAAGCCTGAAAGGAGGTTACAACCTCTGAGTATTACCTGCTCCTTCACTAAGGTAGTTTTAAAAATTATTCTCTCAGGAGTGTCATGAGAAATAGATGCAAATATCCTAAATTCTAGCAAAGTTAAGGTGCTGGGTTTTTATCACCATCCCTAAATTGTTGGGCAAATCTAAAATTTGGTGTTTTGGAAATCTTTCCACTTTTTTTTTCCTTTTTGTCTATTTTTTCGTGTCCGGCAACGGATCGCAACCCTCAGTGTCGCGCCCGTACAGGACTGGGACCGGCAACGGGATCGCAACCCTCGGTGTTGCTCCCACACCTCGCTCAGCCAGTGAGCGGGAATCGGTCTGTATGTGGGATCCAAACCCTTGGCGGGAGCGCCACCGCGCTCCCAAGCGGCGCACTGTAGCAGTGCGCCACCAGGCCGGCCCAAAATCTTTCCACTTTTTAAAAAAATTAAATCTTTATTGATCCAGCTGCAATTTGCCTACTAAATACCTTTCTTAAGAAAGGTTATTCTACTATGTATCATATCCTTCTCAATTGTCTCTAATTATGAAACGTGATGAACGGGACACCATTACCAAATGTTAACTTTTACATGAGAGGGCAGAAAAATCAGAATCTTGGTTGCCAAATTTACTTCTCATAAGATTGGCTATCTTGAGACTCTTTTTCAAGGAACTTATTTCCTGCAGATAGTTATGGCTTCACATGGTTGGAGATAGCCTCCTTTCAAATCAACAAAAACACACAAACTTTTAGAGGTTTTCAAATTTTGATAGCAGTGAATCTTATTATCTCCTACAAATGCCCAAAGCATCAGATAAAGCTAATTTTCTCAGGACTTTCTCAGATAAACGGGCAGATGTACCCTTTGAAAGTCTTCCTCCTGCTTACCTATTATGAACTAATTCAGCCATCAGCTTAAGCACAGGTGTGGTACAGGCTGGATCATGGTACCAGAGCTCAATTGCCCGCTGGAGAATTGGCATGTAAGATGGATATCTGTAAATGAGAAGCTAAGGAAGAATTTCTGAATCCAGAAAGGTTCAGAATTTAAAATAATTTCTCAGCACTAGCAGCCAAGCACAAACTGTCAAATTACAGTTCTCTAGTTTCCTGTCTGGCTTGCTAATCTTGGAGTCTTCCTAACCAGAAGATGTTAAAGTGATTGTGTGTCCTTTAACTTGTAATAGGCATCTAATAATGTTTTAATTTACACAGTGCCTTTCTTCTGAAGAGCATAATGTATTTCATATTGTTATTTATCCTTTTACCACTTCTATGATATGACAGGATCACCTATTTCCTTTATGCAATTATTGGAGAAACCGAGGCACTTGAATTTGAAATGATCTGCTCAAGGTTATGAAGTCAGTAAAGTCAGACTTCCTAATTCCTAAAAGCTGTCTTTTTTTAGTAGATTAAAATGTCTCTCTTTTCTAAGTGTATCAAAATTCCACAGTGGTATACAGTTCCATAGGCCTTTATATCTGGGACCCAGAAGAGAAACTAGAAAGCTATCTCATTTATGTTCTAATCTCAGGCCACTGGAATGGCAGCTTGCAGGACATATATGGCAGGATTTTTGAGTAAGTCTTCATCTTCTCCAGTTAAGGCTTGTAAGGTTCCAGTACGCTCCTAGTTTGAGTTAGGATACATCCATTCAAACAGCATCATGAAGCTGGTCTTGGCATTGAAGGCGAAAGCTATCCCCCTCAGGTCTCTCACTAGGCCAACTAGAGTACGCTGTAGTGGAAGGCAAAAATATGTTAAAATAGAAGTAAAACCAAAGCTATAACTGTCTGGTGGAGATTTTGCACATCTATAATCAAATTCTTCCTTCCACAGTTCAACAACACTGCTTACCAAATATTCTGAATCAATCTCTTCCATGCTAGCATGGAATCTTTCTTTTTTTTTTGTCTTTTTTCGTGACCAGCAACGGATCGCAACCCTCAGTGTCGCGCCCGTACCGGACCGGGACTGGCAACGGGATTGCAACCCTCGGTGTTGCTCCCGCACCTCGCTCAGCCAGTGAGCAGCCAGTCTGTATGTGGGATCCGAACCCTCGGCGGGAGCGCCGCCGCACTCCCAAGTGGCGCACTGTAGCAGTGCGCCACCGGGCCGGCCCCTAGCATGGAATCTTTCCACTTAGAAAATTAATTTTGGAAGCTTGTTATACTAAGAACATAGGATAGTTCATGGCTAATTATGGCACAGATAGGGGCTGATAAGGCTTGAAGATATTAAAGTGATCACAGGTAGAAAGTGGAAAAGCAAAAAGGCCCATACAGGAAGAGGCAGAAGAGCCATATATCTCAAGATCTGTATCCTAAGGGGTGTCAAATGCATACCCTGCCAGGTGGAAGATACAGGGGAGTCTACATGGTAACTGCCCCTTTGGTAGGGGCATCTGGAAATAAGGCTGCCACATCAAATCTGAGAGCTGTAAAGTATTATATTCTCCTCTTACAGAAAAGAGACTGAGGCCTAAAGAGACCAAATAACTTGCCCACAGTCATACTGATAGGTGGCAGGAGGGCCCAAGAGTAGGTCTCACAGCACCAAGATTTCACATCCAATACTCTCTTTCTCAACAGAATTTTTACTTGGGGGCCCTGGACAGCAATAAGACTGCTTTTAAAATCTAGTAGTCAATATGCTCAGGAAGGTAGCACATTTGGGGTTCTTGACTCATTTGGCAAAAACTATTGTACTTCTGTTAACAATCTGCTTTAAGCAAACTGTTCTATTCCTACGCTGATACCATAAGCTCTATTTTCTAGTCTAAGACATGAACAATCTAAAAGACTTGTTACATGGGACATGACAGATGTAGGTGACAGTTGTAGTCCATGGCCAGGATGGTTCTTTTGGTTAATTTTACTTGCTTTTTATGGAACTAATACAATGGAAAATGGCTGATATTCAGTGATACCCCTCAATGAAGTCCTTGATATTGATTGAAACTCTACCCTAAGTTACCGATATGTTCCATACTAACCATTGCTTTGAATGGTATCCATCTCAGACCCCAAAACACAAGTGTAAAGGAAAGAGAGAGAGTCGGACAAAGTGGTATTGCTCTCTGACTACCCTGCTGATTTGGAGATGAAAAACTAAGAGGCTTTCTAAACACACAAAGGAGAACTTTAGAATGTCAGGTAAAGCCTGGCTCTTTTTCTGGCAATACCCCTGGCTATTTGGTGGCTCTACCATTCAGTCTCAGTGCGCTTAGAAACACCGCAAAAAGCCCTACCAATATTAACATCCTGCTGTCTTCTGATTTTGGCATAGAGGCCAGGAGAGCTGGTGTGTGTGAAGTAAAAATATGAGGAAGCAACAGTCAAGAAGTGATAATTCTGAGAACAGGAAATCAAGAACTAAATGGAACCTAAAATTCCACATATATGGAAATCCAAAAACTCTTCTAAATGATGCATGTATCAAAGAAGAAATCTTAATAGAAATCAGGAATTAAAAAGAACTGAACAATAATGAAAATATTACATATTACAACTTGTGGATTTCACAATAATGCAGGAATACTTAACACTACTGAATACACACAAAAATGGTTAGGATGGTGAATTTTGTTACTACAATTAAAAAAACCCCAACAAACTTGTGTAATAATGTACCTAGAAGAACTTTTATAGTTTTTTTTTTTCCTTTTTGTCTTTTTTCGTGACCGGTAACGGGATCGCAACCCTCAGTGTTGCGCCCGTACCGTGACCGGCAATGGGATCGCAACCCTCAGTGTCGCACCCACACCGCGCTCGACCAGTGAGCAGACCGGTCTCTATATGGGATCCGAACCCTCGGCGGGAGCGCCACCGTGCTCCCAAGCGCCGCACTCTACCGAGTGTGCCACCGGGCCGGCCCCAAGAACTTTTATAGTTTAAAATAATGGGCCGGCCCGGTGGCGCACTGCTACAGTGTGCCGCTTGGGAAGCGTGGCGGCGCTCCCGCCGAGGGGTTGGATCCCACATACAGACCGGTTCCCGCTCACTGGCTGAGCGAGGCGCGGGAGCAACACCGAGGGTTGTGATCCCGTTGCTGGTCCCGGTCCGGTACGGGGGCGACACTGAGGGTTGCGATCCGTTGCCGGACACGGAAAAAGACAAAAAGGAAAAAAATAAAATAAAATAATTATATTAGGGGCCGACCCTGTGGCTCACTCAGCTGAGTACGGCCCTGGGAGCATAGCAGCGCTGGGAGCACCGAGGCCGCGGGTTCGGATCCTATATAGGGATGGCCAGCGTGCTCACTGGCTGAGCGTGGTGTGGGCAACACCAAGCCAAGGGTTACGATCCCCTTACTGGTCACAAAAATAAATAAATAAATAAAATAATTATATTAGGAAAAAAGAGGGGCTGAGAAGAAGTTAGAACAGAGTAACTCTAAGGAAAATATATGAAAACAAAGAGAAGAAATGAATAAAATAGAAAACACAGATAAAGTAGATAAAACAAAGCCAAAAAGTGTTTTGTTTTCTGCAATATTAAAAAAATTGACAAATCTCTGGCAGGACTGTTCTAGAAAAAGAGTGAAAGCACTAATAAGCAGTATTCAAAATGAAAAGGGGATATAATGAAAGATACAAGAGGTTAAAAGGCAATAAAAAAGCTTTAGATAACTTTATGCTAACACAGTGGAAAACTTAGACGAAAAAAATCCTTAAGAGCTGCTTAAGAATACTCTTTACTACTCTTTTTACAAAAGTTTACAAATCAATACCAGTTCTTCTATTTCGAATCCCAGGAATCCAAAACATTAAATAAAAAGTTAAAACAGTGGAGTTTATGGACAGGCACTATTTTAGGCCATGCCAGCTAATCTAGTCTCCATCACGGACTGCCCTTAAGCAAAAGCTGATCAATCACCGGGTCCAGGACTCACCTTTGCCTCTTGTTCGTTGAAACTATTAGTGCTAAACATCTGAGCCACAGCCTCAAAAGCTGCTGTGAGTGGCAGCATGAACTGCTCGTACTGATCTTCATCCTCTCCTGTAAGGGAAGCAACCCAGGGTGTGACCCCAACAGCAAGAATTCAAAGCTGTGTATGCATGGGAAATAAGATGGGATGGAAGATGAGCAGACCCAAGGATAATTCAAAGGGGTTCCTTTATTATCCCAACAGGTATTAGTAATAATTTAAAAATAAAATGTATATTAAACATTTTGAAACTAGAATATGACAGAAATCATCCAGTACAATGATGTCCTGTTTTCTGATGCTGAGCCACAGAGATGTGTACATGTATAAGGAACTATGTTATTTATCAATTTTGCCATAAGTGAAAACTACAGTCAGTCAAGAAAGGACAAGAGCTGGTGTATGAGAACTATATGAGGCTCAAACTTGAAAAACATGCCTATGGAGGCTTTGTTCACATTTACTTTCTTTTCTAAAGTAATCTTTCATAAACCTAGAAGAGTTTATAATGTCATTTTAGTAGGATTAAATTTAAACAGTTTGAAATTAGAATACCACTGAACATCAGTTATGACCTGACACCAAACTACTAATATCACCACTAGTGCTACAAAGGTGATTATGTCCTCCTGGTTCAGATGTGCGAGAGAACTGGGTAATAAAAATGTTTTGCTGACTGTCTCAAGTGGGTAAGCACCTCAGTGTGGGGTGAAGGAGTTATCTGGCCAACAAGATGCATTTGGGAGTTTCGATTCTCAGTTCCCTTATTTCACAGATGAAGATTATGAAGAGAATTTTAAAGCTGCTGCATATCAGATGAAAACTTCAGGAGCATACAGTTATTCTCTTCCAGTTACAGGGATCATGATGGCATGATCTGTTCTTGGTGAAATCAAACTGTTATTTCAAACGGTTTTGTTACTGTTGAAATAGCAGAAAAGCCTTCCCCCATATCTAATTTTTTGTCTTCATAAAAATTTAGAACAGTGCCAGATTACTTCATGAGCCTCTAGGATTTATTGCAGTACCTAAATCCACCATGAGGAGACGCCCAAGTGCTGTGTAGAAGGTAGTCCGACACCGCATGTCTGTCAGGTTGGACTGATTGTTAATACCCAAAAATGAAAAGTGCTCGCTCTATTGAAAAAAAGAAAACAAGTTAAAAAGGTAAAAACATGCATTTAGAGCAGAATGCAAGCCAGTAATCTGAGAATTACTGAGCCCTTTCAAGCTAAAGGCTACATGGTCATTCCTTAAGGATCTGACGGCATTTTTTTTTTTTTAAATTATCGTTGTTACCTACTACTAATTTATCTGAAGTATGAACAGTAGTAGGTGACTTCACCATAACTCAGATCATCTGGATCCCAGAGAGCAGCTATGATGACAGTAAGTGTAATCTGGCAGTGTAATGGGAGTGAGGGACCACAGTCTATGCTGTAGCAGCACCCAGGACCTCAATTTAAACATTTCTTTTTTGTGTTGAGAAAGTTTGTGTCGGGTGGCTAGAGAGAGTACCAGGAAAAGGAGCTAAAACCACTCACCGTGTGATTGTTCAGCATAAACTGTACCGCACTAAGCTTCACTAGCTTCCTTACGCTACTGTACGTAAAGACAAAGGGACAAGGTCAAGGAAAGTATGAAGTAAACTAAGAATCTTTAAGGCAGATGGAAACTTTCCAGGATAAAGTGCAGTCTACCTAAATATCTTAATTTTCTAAACCTCTTCTAAGCAATATTTAACTGATCAATAACAGAATACCCATACCAAACTCCTATCTGTAAGAAAATAGAGAAAGCCCAGCAGTTTCCCCTAAGAATCATGAATATCTTACAGTAGCTCTTTTATTTTTTACCTGAAGCCCTGCCTCAGGCATCCGTTGTGCATAATGAATGAACTTCTCTCCTATTTATAAGGGCACTAGCTATGTACAATCTTTCAGACAACTGAGAAAAAAGTCACTTTAATTTTACAGGGTTTATTCGTTGTGCATAATGAATGAACTTCTCTCCTATTTATAAGGGCATTAGCTATGTACAATCTTTCAGACAACTGAGAAAAAAGTCACTTTAATTTTACAGGGTTTATTTCTCTTGCACACCCCTGGTTGTGAAAAGCTATCCTAGAGCAATTTAAATGTCACCGCAGACCTAGTCCAAGTCAAGAGGAAGGAGAGCCACTACTATGACAGAGCTTGGAATCAGAAGGTTTCTACCAATCAGCTGATAAGACAACCCAAGAGGGGATTTGCCTCCACTAAGGATGCTAAAAACTTGGCCACACACAGTGTGTATCTATGACATAGATCTATTGTATTTCTGGACCTTAGGAAAAGCCACGATAAATCTGTAGGAAACTATTAGGTTGTGTGCTGGCTCATTTTTGGGGTACTGCCTTTGACCCCTAGGAACATGGAAGACACCTGAGTACGCACTAAAGCTAAATTAAAGTGGAAACATCCTGTGGCCATGATTCTAAGTTTGGCAGCATGCCACTACTTCTATTGTGCACAGAAGCTAGCTCAGAAAAGGATATCCAATGGAGAGGTCATTGAGAAGCTGTAGTGTCTTGGAGGTGATTGGTTCACAACGGCCCCAGTACTTCAAGTTTGTGATGCTGGAGGACAAAAAGAAAGAAAAAGCAAGAAACACTTTTGATTTGCCTGGTTTCCTTGAGGGCTGGGAGAAGAAGAAAATCACCCATCAAGTCACCACACATCTGCACCACCAATTCACAGACATCACGACCACAAAAAAATTGGTAGGAAATCTTCGTACTTACATTTGGTTGACTAGAAAAATTATCCTTCAGATAATCTTCACTACTTGGTTCCAAAGCTACACTGGCCCATACCCAGGCCCTTGGAATTCTGGGGCACTCCAGGGCTGATTTCTGCAGCAAGGGTAAGAGATTTCTGCGGCAGTGATAACATGCAGACGTATGCAATTCTGCACCTGCACCATCCACTGTCAGCTGCAGAATTCTAGTAGCCCTTGCTTCTGGATTCTTGGCTGGCAGAGTCCTTTAGACCCCCTTTGCTTTTTTGATCTTAAGTTATCAACCAGCTCATGGATATTAGTGTTTAGGGCTGGGATAGCTGGAAGGCAGCAAAATATCACTTTGCACACAGCCCTGGGTAATATATTTGGCTTCTAATGTGTGCTTTGATAAATTGAGCTCCTAAAAAGGGGAAAATGTAACCAAAGGGGCATAACTTAAAAAAACAAAAAAGGGCCAATTAGGAGTCCCAACTTTCAAGACAGTTCAAGCAATAGCACTAGGTTTTGGAGACTCAAGACTCTCTCAAGGGTGAGATGCTTCCTGAGAAGAATAAGCCCATTATAAAGAAGGGCTCTCTGCCTGGGGAGTAAACTAGTGGAAATCAGCACCAGAAAGTGAATGCCTATTCCGGGCATCCCTGGAAGCATGGTGATTGGGTGAGAGGCTGAGCACCAATCACTGGGGAGGGACCATTTTGCTAACGCCATGACAAGGTTTCACCTGTGATTCCAGAGGCTAAAGAGGAGATTCTGCAAGAACAAAATTAAATCCTTGCCTGTACAAGCCTGGAATGCTCTGGGGCCGGGCCATATCTCTAAGCACAGCTTGTCACACACTCAAATGCACAATTTTCTGACGCAAACGATAAATGCTGAAATACCAAGGCACTGGCAGCAAAATGCCAAGATCACATTTTACGGTTGCAACAGGATTGCAAGGGACTCTTGCTGATGGCAAGCTGAAACACTTACATTTTTCCTATGAAGACGCTTAGGACCATGGTCTCATCATTCAGGCCCAGAACTTCTGAGAGTCGGCGGTACAGCTGGTGTTGTGTTAAGGGAAGAGAAAGTAACCAGAAAACATGGATTAGAACAACTGTACCTCCTTACTATTTTTGTCCCCACTCAGGGGAAGAAATGGATGACAATCCTGTGGAAGACTTACCTAAAGGATGAGCTACTTTCTAAGCCTTACTAAGTACTATATAGAGGTTAAGCCATCTTACTGGTCCCCTGCAATCCTGAAATTACAAAAAGACTGCCAAAACCTTCTACTGTTCTGAACATTAATTCATGTATAAAGACTAAGAATTGCCAATTCTGGGGAGAACAACAGATGTTCGGACTGGCCATTTGTTAAGCATATGGAACACTATAGAAATGGACCCAATTCTTTGATGAGTCTCCCAGAATTCTACAGACTAACAGAAAACATTTGGACTGTCCCAATATCTAAAATCTGGAGGTTGTATCTAAATTGTTATCAACCGTTTCCCTCAATCAGCAATTCCATAAGTGAGAAGTGAGAACTAAATGGAGCCAACTGAGTGTTTGTTACCTTAGAGGATTTCTGCACCTGGTCCCCAATGTAGATCTTACGAAACTGTTCAAAAAAGCTCAGCATGGCCAATTCTAGCTTCTCGTTACCCGCCTGAGCCAAGCGGGAATCTGTCAGGTTCATCAGCTGGAGCACCCTAGAGGAAGAAGAGCAATGATTCTCTCAACAGCAGGGTATCCTGGTCACTCTAGACATTCCAAGCTACGCTGAAATAGTCACATGTGCCACCTTCCTTACCCATCCTATCGGAAAGGCGTTCTCTGCAGGCTTTTAGCTCAGTGAGGGAACAAAATTCTCCATTTCTGCCCCATAGGAACTACAGCCGAAGAATGAATGGTCAGATGTTTCTCTACTGGGACTGTAGAATGGGACAGAACTCATAACTGGCTTAAAAACAGTGGAAAAACACTGGTATTAGGTGTAATGGTCTTCCCTGAAATTTCTGTGAGACCTTGTGTAGAGCGTCCTAGTTCATCTATATAAATGAGGGAGACTGGACTAGATCAGTGGATCTTAATCTTTTTTTCTCAAAGAGCCGTGACAGGAATGGACGCCAGCAAAGGAAGATGTTCATAGGCAGGTAACACTTCCAGGGACAAATAGCAGATATACTACCTATGACTTCATACCTTTTCCCTGCACCCCTCTCCCCAAAAGAAAGCATAATGGAATGCAGGTGAGCGAATGTTGAATGAATAAGAATGAGGTGGTTATAAGTGAGTCATCTGACATTTTGATAGTGTGAAAATAGGTAACAACCTATTTGTGACATATCATGAGTGAATTAGACTCAATCATTGTGTTGCAATGAGAACCAGTCTTCAACACTTAAATTTATATCATGACACACGGTATCACACCAGGCTGAAGAATCAGAAAGGTATTAGATTTCATTCTTGTTAAATCTTTGCTCAACTCTTCAAAAAATGCCAGTGGGACATTGGCATGGAGACTTTTATCAGAATTAAAGCACCTAAGGGCAAACAGGCATCTGATAGATAAAATGGGGATGGAAGACAAATGGGGGATTTTCAGAAGAATAACAAGAATTATAGAATGAGGTGTCTGGATACCAATAAAGTCTAAGGCATCATGTTAAAATATGTTCATCTCTAAGGAGAGCATCTCAAAGTTTAGAACGCTTTTTTTTTTTTTTTTTTCATGTCCGGCAACGG
>NW_007727562.1:206424-243920 GCF_000696425.1 Galeopterus variegatus
CCAGCCACGGATCGCAACCCTCAGCCAGTGAGCGGGAACCGGTCTGTATGTGGGATCTGAACCCTCGGCAGGAGCACCGCCGTGCTCCCACATGGCGCACTGTAGCAGTGCGCCACTGGGCTGGCCCAAAGTTTAGAACGCTTTATGGTGGTGTCTCTCTGCAAGGTCACAATACTATTTTCTTAATAATACTAAAACATTTTTTGTCCTTTTCTCTTGCATTTTCACATGAGGGTACAGTGGGGCCTCCCAGAGGCTACAAGACGTGTGCTATCACAACAGACTGAATGCAGAAGCAGGCGTGAGAATTCAACTAACTTCTACTACACCAGACATTAGAAAGATTTGCAAAAATGTAAAACAATGCCACTCATTAATTTTTGGGGTTATTTTACTTATATGGTTTATATATTATTTATTTTTTAGTTATTTTTCATAAAAATATTTTAACATGTAACAGGATTATTCTAAAATGAATTAATAAATAAATATTCTTTAAAAAAACAAATGCTGTTTGAAGTCCTCAATACCTTTTAAGAGTGTTAAGTAGTCCTGAGATCAAAAGGTTTGAAAGAACCTCTGCTTTAGAGTATTAAAAAATCCTGCCTTTTATTTCTGTTAGATAAATTATTAGATATCACTAATTATGTTCTACTTTTCCTCTTCAACTTAGAAATACAAGTTTTCAATAAGCTTTAATGTTCATTTAAAGGTTTTTAATAAAATGAGAATTACACAGATAAAAAATAACTTGAAATCCTGAAGGTAGACAAGTGTATGGCCAAGAGATCTGAAAGGCTGTAGAAACTCTGTTAAGTTCATCTTTGGTGATATTTGAAGAACCAGTTTCCTATTAGACTTATTTTGGTATGGCAAAAGCAGTCCATGTTTCACTAACTCTGAGATGTTGTCCTTAAAAAATCAGTTACTCCCCACTTTAGTTTTCCTAATTTTGTATCCATCATTTCCTTGCTGAGTTATTGCTAAAATAACAGGTCATAGGTAGAGTTTGGCAATTTTAAAAGGCTTGAAGTTGGACCTGTAACTGTCCTTTGTTTCCATGGGCAATCAGCTTCATAAGATTATGTCCTATAAATAGGGAAGAAAGCATTAATAAGACACAAACAGGAGGTGGGAGAGTGGTCAGAGAAGCAGAAGGGATAGCTTCTGTGGGGAGCACTTACCGACAGACGAGCTCGCCGTCCATGGCATCTTGCTCATCAGTGCTGGCAAAAGACACCCGGCCACCAATCACTGCTCCAATAATGTACACTAGCCATGTCAGCCTTCCTGCAGAGGAGTACCCATCGGCATCACCTTCAGTGATGATCTCATGAAGACGTTCCCATGAGCTTCCCTAATCTTAAGAACACTATGGGAAAGCCATGAAGCCTTACTTTTCTCACAGAGGATAGCTGCTACTCTGCTCTGGTAAGGGTGATGCCATGGGGGAAATTCATTAGATAATCAGTGTTCCTATATCAGACAAGGTCATTTTTTTTTTAGAATACGGTACTTCTTTAAAGTTAAAAACACCCATTGCTGATATGACTTTGATTACTCTTCCCTAGTCCCCTGAGGCATTTATTCATTCAAAAATATTCTTTTGTGTACAAGGGGGTAACTTATGATGAAAGAATTCTTTGGGGAATGTTTGGGCCATAATCGCAAATGTTCAAATCCTGAAAGATCAAAATCCCTACTCTAAAATACTGAAATTCATAATCTTAAAAGATCAAAATCCCGAAAGTATAATTCTGGAAAATATAATTTAAAAATTCTTTAAAAGGTATTTATTTACGTTTTTAAAAGGGTATTTGATAAACATATAAAAATATGACAGAACACTTTGTAGACCACTTTCCACCAATAATACAGGCAATAACAACAACATACATTTTTTGTAAGCATAAAAACAATGGCACTGGTATAACAATTATGAGCAAACCGTACTCATGAAGAAATAGGTAGAAAAGCAAAACATATAAATGCATATCACTATTGTTGGTAACTGTGTGCACCCAGCTTTGCAACTGTGGTAATCTGAAATACTATGATGGACAACCCAAGTCTTTTGATGAGATCGGTCAAATACCTCAATAAGGCACTGCAGCATATGCAGTTGCCCAAACAGCTGAGATCTCGAAAGATTTTATCTTTGACAAATGTACATGTATGTAAAAGACATCTCTTCATTTACTGAGGAATGTTTTTACATACATACACAATGCTTACACACATAGTCAACATTGTGCTAATGTACTTTTGTGGAGTCAAATTTGCAAAAAAATGCATAAAACAAATTAGAAGTCTCTATAAGCCTTTACACAAACTTATACACAATTTATGGGATTTTAATCTTTCAGGATTGTAGACATTAGGGATTTTGATCTTTGGGGATTTGAACATTAGGGATTATGGCATGTGGGATTGTGTCTTTTGGGATTATGATGAGTACCGCTTTTGCGGGAGGAGGGAGGAAAGAGGGGTGGCAATGAGGGAAGGGGTACCAACTGCCTCTCCCTGCAGGTCTGGAGTTCCTGTGCACTGCACGCTCACCCTCCTGCACCGCCATGTCCATTGGGCTGGCACTGGCGCTCTGTAGCAGCTCCTGGTAGGACTGGGCGGACTGGTCAAACAACTGCACAAGGAGCGCACACGTCTTCTCATACTCGCAACGTCCGATGGTGGACAGCTGGTCCAACTGCTGCTGGACCAGACCCGTATCCTCCAGGGGATCTTCCAGGCCATCTCTGCTCCCAAGGGAAGAAGTAGCTCTCTTAACATATGCCTACTGATTTCCCCAATGCAGATGCTCACTCTTTTCATGTAGCCACCATTTCCAATCATGGAGGACCACATCCCAACGCTACTTTTTACATTGGAAGGCAGATGTCTTCACCCGAGCATCAGTCTTCTGCAGGTATACTCTGCTTGTTGGCATCAAATCCTCCCATCTGAATTCCCATCCCTTAACATCTGTCTGCCCTGAACCCGGCAGTCCTGTGCTTCTTACCTCTCTGAACTCTTGGCTCTTAGTCTTTTGCCTATTCTTCACTATAGTAAACTTTGGGACTACAAGTACACAGTCCTTTGTAGCCAGGTGTGTTTTGGAATTCAGAAATTTCAAGATTTGAGGAAGGCAGTATGGTGCTTCTATCTGTAATGTGAAATGGGCGCTGTGCCATGTCAAATTCAATATTCTTTTAGCAAAATGTATGGATATTGTGAATAGTCATACTAAGCAGGATTTTTTAAAAAGTCTATAAATGGTCTCATGTCAGCTCATGTCAGGTTTTGGTGCAAAACTGATAAGAAAATTTAGTTTTCGCATCTTCTTGGATTTCAAAATTGCAGATGAGGCACTGTGGATCTGTACCAGGTCTTGCTTTATCTGCTAATTCCTAGATTTTTTTTTTTTTTTTAAAGATGACTGGTAAGGGGATCTTAACCCTTGACTTGGTGTTGTCAGCACCATGCTCTCCCAAGTGAGCCACGGGCCAGCCCTAATTCCTAGATTTTCACATCTTGTCCTATGATGAGCTCTCTCCAATGTTACATCATAGTTAGACAATACAGGTCACCAGCACTACAACTATTAGCCGTGTGTGTTTACCATGTGCTACACGCTGTGCCAGGTCATATTAGTTTAATCCTTACAGAACCTTATGAGGTAGGCCTACTATTATTTGTATTTTACAAATAAGGAAACTAAGAAACTTGCCCAAGAGTATATAGCTATACTGGTTATCTGGGCCCAGACCTTATACACACACAACCACTCCCCAACACTGCCTCACTGAAACCAGCTGAATCCTCAGGAACAGAAGCTATGGAGCTGATAAGACAATACTTTCAAATGAACTTCATGAATACTCAGATTTTGAAATGATTCAAATCATAAACAGTTAAGACTATGACTCATGACAATTAAATGCTCTTGACTCTGAGCAAATTAGGAATCCAACTTTAAAAAACCTCAGACCCTCCGAGTGCAAGTAAATACCCTTGAGAAATAGCCAAAGAAAAAAATGTACAAGAAAGGTCCCCAAGCAAGGATAACTTCATTTAATGCAAGTTGTTTTGAAAAGGCCTGACATTTCTTTAGCTATAGGTTTCTGGTCCAGTTAATGGTCAAGGTAGATGGAAGCCATGTGTTAATATAATGCTAACAGTGACCAGCTGCCTAGAATCTTAAGTCTTCTAGTGAACTCTTGAGTTAGAGCTGATAACTAGATTGAATAATCTTATTTACCCACTTATTTCTTTAGGAGTTCACATTAAGCACCTATAACTTACACATAATTATTGTCTATATCCTATAAATGTTTCTCACGTTTAAAGAAAATCAGTAGCAAGGAAAAATGTTACCCACATATACTATGTATTCAAAGATACTGCTGTGGATGGTAGAAAAGGAGGACATGAAGAGGATGTTAAAAAGAAGAACGTTCTTTCAGACTTTATTCTCTCATATGCTACTCTGCGGACAAGGAAAAATAACCATTAACAGCATTAGTTCCAATGACTTATATCAAGTACCCTTTTGCCAATTGGGCATCTGATCTCTAGTAAGCCTGACACTAGGCTACCAGTGGGGTTATAAGGACGGCTGTCCAAGTTTCCTTACCTCAGTATGATGTGCACAGATTCCAAACGGGATGTGATGTAGGCTTTGGTGACCTCTGGAGTATAAGTTTCCAGCATGTGGGGCTCTGTGGCTTTAACGTATGGCACAGAGGCTGCCAACCGCTGCCATAGGCTTAGGAGATAGTGCACACTATTTGGGGCAAATTCCCAGTGCTAAGAAAAACAAGAATAGAAGACATATTGTTCATTTCTGTATGCATTAGTCCCATGCCACCCGACACAAATGATAAAATTTTTTTTAAAAAGACCATAAAATTTTATGAGCTTTGTTCTGTGTATAGCTACTAGTTTAATGTGTTCATTAGTACTTCAGAGATTAAGCATCTAATAAGAGCTGTTCTATACTGCTTGTGTAAACCTACCACAGGAAAGGCTTATGTAAATGGTTCTCAAATATTAGCATGCATGAGAATCACCTGGAGAACTTGTTAGAAATAGTGACGCCAAGGTTCCACCTTGGACTTAGTTATGGGGGTAAGATCCAAGCACCTGTATTTTTCTTCAAGCTCCCAGATGACTCAGATGCAAGCCATAATTTCTTTTCTTTTTCTTTTTTTGGCAGCTGGCTAGTACAGGATATGAACGCTTGACCTTGGGGTTATAACACCACATGAACCAAATGAGCTAACTGGCCAGCCCTCAAGCCATATAATTTGAAAACCATTGTCCTGTATTATACAACAAATGAAGACAGGGCATTAACTCTCTTTTTACTCTTCTGTCTAGTTCTCTGTGGTAATGAGTGAAGGGTGATTTTTCAAGGTGATTATGAGGGGATTCTTCTTGCCTTTAATCTAAATATTATCCTTCTAATTCCCACTTGTTCCCGTAACCATACTCTTTGAACTTTTGTAAATATAAATGAATAGGCTATAATAGTAACTACTCTGCAGGGTTATCCTATACATACACTCACCTTTGACAAGAAAAAAAAAAAAGAATATTCTTATAAGGTTAAAACCAATGAGCAAGAGAAGAGATTCCAATGTTTAGGAAGGAAGAAACAAGCAATCAAAGACAAACCTGTAGGCTGGTCACTGTGAAGTTAGCTATCAATCGAATGACCTCGGGGTAGTTTTCCACCTTTACCAATTCTCCCAGTTGATAGTTACTCTTCAATCGTGCCAGTAGTCTGCAAAACTCATGGTAATTGTTTGGGTCTGATAAACTCTGTTAACAGCACAAAAGGAAAATAAAATGTAAAATGTGATTCGCCAAACTTCAAGACTGACATATATTTGGGATGGCATGGGGGAAGACGAAGAATCTACTTTTTAACTTCTGGGCTGCATGTAGGTCACGATTCAGAATGATCCATCTGTGTAATGTTTAGAAATTATTTTTTCCAAAAGTCATTTCTAAAAGATTATTATCTTGTCTGTTCATAATAATCATACTGTGAGATGGGATTATTAGCCTCAATTGACAGAGTTTGAAATGGAAGCACAAAAGGATCACTCTACTTGCTTAAGGTTGTAAAGCTGATTATATGGTGGAAACAGACATGATGTAAGACATGACTGGCCTGTTTGCTTCTCACCAATGAAAGGAAATCTGATGAAATTTTCATTTTCACATCTGTCAAACTGGTCATTAAGTACAACTAAATCACAGTGGCAAAGTAATACAAAATGTTTTATATATTTATATTGTATCATCATTACTGTAATGCATTTGTTCATATATTAGTATGTTTACATATCTTATTACATACTTATAACAAATATTATTGACTTGTTTACATATTTATACTAGTATATTTAATTATGTTTCCTTATATATGTCTTCCTCTGTTAGCATATGAGGGCAGAGACTCTGTTTTGTTCACAACTGTATCTTTAGCACCTAGCAGGTGCTGGAAACAATCTGTTAAATGAATAAATGAATTTTTAAAGAGACAGAACTGAGTATATTTAAAAATGAACTGCTTTTATAATTTTTTCTAGTGTAGAAAAGTGATACTTTGAAAAAAGTAAGTGTTGGCTGAATCTTTGGGACTTAAAAGACAAAAAAGGCAATTGAGTCATAGAAGGAATATTTGAAAGAAATATCTCCCTTCCCACCTAAAAGTAGCCCTATACACTTAGGTTACTAATGTACATTTTCAAAAGTAAAGAAAAACAAAAAACATTCTTCATTTCTTGGGGAAAAATGATTAGCTCCATTCTTATTTTCCTGTATCAAAGTGATCCCTTCCCACAACTCGTGCATTTCTGAAGCTGGAGGAGACAAGCTCTTCTTTTGGGCAAATACTCTCTAAATTTGCCTACAAATATAGATTCACATAATCTTCTGAACAGTAACAGACTGTTTTCTGAGATTTCTGCTAAGTGTGGCCTCTAGATGGATTTCCTTCTGACTCATCACAGCTTCGCATATGCTAATCCTTTACATATATAATGCACAACAATCTTACCTGTGGATTTTCCAGTATTCGTTTAACACCATCGACAAGATGAGAGAGAAACTTGGCCCTCTCCGCATTGTTAAACAGGGATCTTCTGACTGAGGCAATCTGTACTAAGCAGGATAACACCTAGAAGCAGGGCATAACACACACACACCTGATTAAAAAGATGATATAACTATTTTCACCAGACCTTTTCCCTCTTATAATATTCTTCTTTAAGATATCTAAAACAGGTTTATTAAAAAAATAAAAAAGGAAGAATGAATAAAAAGGGCATTAGATCCAAGTGCATCAGAGCAACTCAAATTCAGTTTGGAAAATTCCCTTTGTATTCTTCGACAACCCAATGGCTTCTCTGATTCTTGCTAAGATATATATTTAAGGCTTGAAAATACCAGGTAATTCAGTTTATTAAAAGGAAAATTCCAGAAATAAACAATTCATAGGTTTTAAATTATGCACTGAGTAGCATGATGAAATCTTGCACTGTCCTGCTTCCTCTTCCCTGGGATGTGAATCATCCCTTCGTCCAGTGTATCCATGCTGTCTACACTACCAGCCATTAGTCACTGCAGCCTCCCTGGTTATCAGACTGACTGTTGCTATATTACAGTACTTATGTTCAAGTCATCCTTATTTTACTTAATAATGGCCAAAGCACAAGGGTAGTGATGCTGGCTATGTAGATAGGCCAAAGAAAAGCGGTAAAGTGCTTCCTTTAAGTGAAAAGGTGAAAGTTCTTAACTTAATAAGGAACGAAAAAAAACATATGCTAAGACTGCTAACATCTGTGGTAAGAAGGAATCTTCCATCCATGATGAAATGGTGAAGAATGAAAAAGAAAATTCGTGGGTATTATACGTATTTACCATATTACCATGGGTTCGGTACTATCCCAGGTTTCAGACATCCACTGGAGGTCTTAGAATGTATCCCCTGCAGATAAGGGGGAACTACTGTATTCTGTTTGTTCCTCCAGACCCTTCTATCCTTCTCCATTCTGCTGGATTCCCTGGGAGGCTGATCTCTGTTGAGACAATAGCCAAGCTCCCTTGCCCTCTGGCTTCAACCAACAGAAAGTACCAGCAGGAGATGACAGAGCAGAAGGAGACCTTCTTCCCACCCTCCAGCTGGGTTATGGCTAGGCAGAGTTTCTGTACTGCTAGCCACAGCTCTTGTCACACAGACTTCCCCTGAGCTACTGCTTCTGTTCTCTCCAGGCTTCCTCCCCTTGCTCCAGAGGCTCCCCACTACTGCCAGCCTCAGGAGGCATGCGTTACCAGCCCTCGTTGGATTCCATTAATTTCCCCACATTTTTGCAAAGAGTGCTTTCATTATCTACTCCTCTTGTCTGAGCTACCTTTTCCTGTTTTAACCTTAATGACACATACAACACTGAGTTCATGTTTCTGCTAAAGCAAAGTTCTATATTAATTTGGAAAAGTACTACAATGACCAGGAAAGTAGTCTACTGCAGAAACACTATGCAAAACACCCATTACATTACTGTTTTCTTTGTATATTTTGTGTATAATTGTGTGGATGTATGTGTATATATACGTATGATTTATCTATCCTGTCTTCTGGCACTTGAGGATAGAACTGGAGGATGGGAAGCTGCCAGCACCGAAGGTGTCATGTCTTTGGTGCCAGAGCCCTTTCCCTTTGCCTCCACACACACAGCAGGGAGTGGGAATGCACACCCAGTCCCTGCCAAAAAAGGAGAGTGTACAACAGTATTTTAGACCAACAATCTGAAATACCAGACCAAGAGTATTTTAGAACCTGAATAAATTTTGAGATTTGAGGTAATTATTGCATTAAAGGAGAAATACACCATTCCTGATGGCTTTTAAGTGTTATTCGGGATAAGTAAGCAAATTAGCCTTCCTATTACAGTTTTCATTTATCAGTATGTAATATATGCCTGAGGGAATTTCAAAAAATTTTCTCAGTGAGGACAATCTTAATGGTTCAACTAGATAGTGTCAGTTGAGTCCCCTCACTCTAGCCTGTAGAAATTTGAGGTATAGTATAAAGTCAGATATAAGAGGAGACCAGAAGAGCTTGACCATCTGCATGAATTGGCCATTAGACAGGAATCATTTAAAAATAATTAAGACTTTATTGCCAGGACCTTTAGGCTACAAGCTTAATCTTAAAAGGTGAGATAACTAACCCTGGCATTTCTATGCTTTATTTCTATGATTTTATAAAACAAAATGAACATAAGGCTCATTCACCATGGCTACTTTCTAGAAATAGGTTTGCTTTAGAAACTGTGGTCCTGACTCACCAGAGGTGAAAATGAAGGAGGGATGGAATGATACAGGTCAAAAAACAGCTGCAGAGTTGAAGAATCTAAGAATGCTGGAAAAAAAAGACAAAAGTCATCACTGTACGAAGTGTGTCTGCACATTGCTGTTGGCACACTGCTGGCACTATATGTTAGGAAGCATATCCCTCTGATTACTTATCTTACATAATGTTTATTTCCTTAGAAAGTGATAAGCTAATAGGGGCTTTTTCATTTTTTTTTTTTTAAAGTACTAATGTTAGCTTCTCTAAGAAACAGATTCATTCTTTTGCTTCTCAGGGAACTTAAGACAATTGAAAACACCTTTTTTTTTTTCTTTTTGTCTTTTTTTTTTTCGTTACCCGTAACGGGATCGCAACCCTCAGTGTCGCGCCCGTACCGCTACCGGCAACGGGATCGCAACCCTCGGTGTCGCGCCCGCACCACGCTCAACCAGTGAGCGGACCAGTCTCTATACGGGATCCAAACCCTTGGCGGGAGTGCCGCCATGCTCCCAAGCACCGCACTCAACCGAGTGCGCCACTGGGCCGGCCCAAAAACACCTTTATCCAAAGCAAAAACTTAAAATTTTTACCCTTCGGAACAGAAAGACAAATATAAGCACAAGTTCTTTTGTTTGACTTTTTTGTTTTGTTTTTGACAGCTGGCCAGGTACAGGGATCAAACCCTGGGCTGTGGTGTTATCATCACCATGCTAATCAGCCAGCCCTTGTTTTCAAAGACAGATATTACCCTAAATAAATATATAACAGAAGTCTCTAGGCAATTAATGCAAGAATGTGAAATGCACAACCATAATTAATCAATAATTAAAAGAGTTTCCCATGCTAGGGATCTATAAGATTCCTCCAACGACCTCACCCATACATTACAAAAACAGATGGTAAAATTCTCAATTTTCTCTCAAAGTAACAACGGATTGCCAGAGGTTCTTTAGCTCATCCTATAGACACTCTGCGGAGCTGTGTGACGGACTGTTTCACGGGGTGTGAGTTCTCTGTTACCTGATCTCCAACTGGTGGGAATCTGTACTGTACACAGGTCGTCTGAGGACTCATCAGTAGAAGTGCCAATGAAATCAAAGTTCAGGCAGTTATGAGTGAGTTTGAGCAGCTGCATGAGCAAGCCATGCTGACTTTCATCATTCAAGTTTAGATTCTTTCCTGAAGCCTGTAAAAATTACCACATAATGAGCCCCACACAATCACTCCTCTCTTCCCAGCTTGCTTCCAGACTCACGGCAAGGCTGTTAGCCAGAAATGGAGGACTATACCTCAGCATAGTGAAATGTACCCCCACCACACCAAAATGCTGTACTTCTATCACATTAATGTTACTATGAAAATACCCACCTCCTTATTTACTATTAAAACATATTTACTATAAAAACATGAAGCTGGTATTTAAAGAAAGCCAGCTTTTAAAACTTATTTTTTACATGGTATAGACGTAATGGCTACTGGGTATTCTGAAGCAATATGGCATGCATAGTTATTTCGTGTGCATGTGATATCCTAGTTATCTTTAGGATTAAACTCTGACGGGAGTTCTGATTCAGTTTTACAGCCTGCCCTATCTTCCTTCTTTTTACCACACCACCATCATCATCACCATCAACAAAAATCTTTCAAACCAGAATTAAAACAAAATCACCACTGAATTTTATTTATTTATCTGCAGCCTAGCTGCAGACTACAGTTGAATACTGGTCCATAGTTAATGTGATTGTCAGATTCCAAGGTTATACAAGCCTTGCCTCAGCAACTGGCTAGCTAATCATTTGTTTCTGATAGTATCACTGCGGAGGATTCAATTCCTAGTTTTCTTGAAAGCTTTTCCCCTCCAGGGGGTACAACAGCTCTTGTCCGGCAGCCTGCATAACCTGAGGATTGTGTGGGAATTCTGAGGTAAAACTAAGCAATTGAGGAAAAAGATGGATATCATTAACTGGGACAACAGAAAGAATCCAAACTTGCTTCTCAAACTAAAATTGGGAAATACTGGAAAATGAGAAAAACACAAAAATGAACAAAGAGCCAGAGGCTAATCCCATTTAGCTTTCCACAGGGACAAAGTGTCCAAACATTGTTATAAATATGTAGGACTCATAGTTAACATTGCTTTTTTAGTTCAACTCTGTCAATAAATAAATTGAAACACCAACTTTCTATTTTAAAACAGGTAATTTCCTTATGTGATACTGCCTACCCCTTCAGGTTATTAAATCTAAATGGATGTTAAAAACTCAAAATCTACTCTTCCTTACAGATGTCACTTGTTTATTTGCTGCTTGTAACTCAGCAGGGGACAGGGGAGTTGGCCTAGTTTCTGCATACTAGCAACGCAGTCTGAGCCTGCTTTCAGAGCACTGAGAATCCAAACACCATAAAGCTAACACACTTTCGTTCAGTATAGGAAGATTTTATGTGGTTACAAAAATAAATAAATAAAACTTCAAACTTTGTGGTGAACTAGAGTCCATTAGGATAGGAGCATGGGATGAGCGTTCACTTAGTGCTCTTTACCTACGGGAAGAGATTTGAAATACGGAAATCACAACCCTTTCTCTAACTTCAGTGGTCATTCTGGCAAGCTTCTTTAACACCTCTGAGTTGTGTATTATGGGAGAGATGATGATGATCAAAGAGATGCAGAAGCTCTCATGGGGTCAGTTAGGGGCTGACATCTTAGTTCACACCCATTTTCATTCTTTTAAAATAAACTGGGAAGCATGACCCAAACTACAATCTCACCTGTTTTAGTAAATTGCAGGAAAGTGTGAAGATATCAAATAATGATGAATCTCGGAAAGAAGAGGCTATTTTTCTGTGCTTAGTTAAAGGATGGGTGGTGTCTGCCTGTGCAGAAAAAGAATAAACCAACAATGCAAGTTTTAGAATTAACTGCAAAAAAAATTTTCACGCAGGCTTCAAATAAGCTAGAAGGATTTTCAATAAAAGCAACATAAATACAAAATACATTTTTAATGTTTAAATTATTGTTAAACCATACCTAATGAGAGGATGTGGAGGATGGTAAGCTGTTAACAGCTAGCCTCTACTTACAGAGGGAAAACAAAAGGAGGGAAATGTCTCTACTGCAAATTCTTATTTTCTTCTCCACTCAGGGAGGGAAAATTTAACAAACTGTTGGCAGACATTGCTAATAATTACTATCATGTCATATTGTGGCTTAGTCTCAAAAACAGAGTAGCAAGGCTTGAATTTTGGTAAACAAATCACTCAGCACCAAAGTTACTGCAGAACTTCCAAAATAGTCATTAACAGCCACAAACTTAAGCTGAATGACAACAGCCTGGTCATGCTTTCTTCCTTCTCTAACTTATTCCAACACATAGTCTATACTGCAGAAGTGAGAACTTAATTGAAACAGCTGTGCTGTCTCTCACTTATTTCTCTGTTCTTGTCTTTTCGACTAAAGTATAAATGGTTTTATGGCTAAGGACTAAATCTTTTACGTCTTTAGTATGCCATCTATTCCTAACACACAGTAGGCACTCAATAAGTGGAATAAAGGAATTTTAAGGTTGCCAAGGGTATTTTTAGTCTAACCACTTATTGAAAGCTTAAATCTCTTCTATTTACTGATCAATTCATCCAAGAGGTGGTTCACTTTGTTTCTGTCACATTCAAGAGGAATGCAGAAAGATTTCTGACCACAATCAAGTCTTTCTTGATTTTATTTCTAAGTTCAAATAGTAATGATGACAGAAATATATTTTTGATTTGAACCTGACAATGAAAAAACAATGAACAATTAAAGTTATTTAGAAGTTCAAAATATTCCCCAATTCTAGCTTCAGTGTCACTGAGTTATTATGTATGTCTTGGATGATAAAGATATCGATAGATTATATATCATATACCATATGTAATCTGTTATACTAATCATAATACAGAGAATAATTACATGTTATGTTACACACATTTTCATCATTTTCTTAAGAAAGACAAGATCTTGAAAAGATTTTTAATACCAACATTGATGTATTTTGTGGGGCCAAGCTTCAGTGAGGAGAACATTAAGCCCACAATCTCTGTACTTAGCTAATAATACATGTGCTCTCCTACTATGAAGTGTAATAGCAGTTAAACACTAAGTTAAGAGCAAAGGCTCTGGAATAAGACTATATGGGTTGAATTTAGATACTCCTGCTTACTAATCGTGAGATGTCAGCCAAATTATTTAGCTTTATGTGTCTCAGTTTCCTTACCCAGAAAGTGGGATAACCATAGTACCTACCTCACAGGACTGTTGTGAGAATAAAATTAATTAATATAAGCAAAGTACTTAGAATAGTGGCTGGCACATATTAATCACTCAAAAGTATAAGCTATTGTTATTTTGGTAATTACTGATCACAATGGGGATTGCATGTGACAGAGAACACAATACGGACCTCCGATTTTCAAAGGCTATATGCTAGTGTATTTAAAATAGCATGAACTCAGTTAAAATTTCTCAGGGTTAATAAAAATTTCTGCATAATTATGAGCAATAGCAACAATAATGCTGATGTAATTAATATACTGGCAACTTAAGGGTGAGATGTTGCAATTAATATTAATATAGACCAATTCAATAATTAACTCAATAATTATGAAAGTAAATGACTGAAAATAATAGCCAGAGCAAAAGAAAGCCACTGGTGTTTCCTCTGTAGTATTCTGTGATATCAGTGACTCTTTAAAAAATTAATTGGTATTTAGCAGAATGTTTCATGCATTGTGAAAAGATCACCATCAATATCTTTAATAGTAGCATATGAGGACTGATTTTTAAATGATTATAACACATATTAACATATATTGGAGCAGAAGGGGCACACAAATGATGCTGGTTCCACTTTTATGATCCCTCTGTTGGACTCATTCTCTCTCATTGGCAAGGCAGTATTTCATTACGGTTTTGACTTAGGACCATCACTCTCATTTCTAAAATGAACATTACTACGAATAAGGAAAGCTGAGATGAGAGGGTAAAATATGCTGGAGACAGAAGGAGACCAGGACAAAAAGAGTGAGGTAGGTTGCACCTACAGAGGAAAACCCACTGGAACTACTGTGTTTCAAAAGGGCATTAATCACTTACCGCAAAAGCACACAACTGCCAAAAAAGATCATCCCACACACAGCAGAAAACACCAATACTAAGAAAAAATATGGCACTTACTTCAATGAGGAAGGCTGTAGCACTTACTTGATTAATTTCATTGGTTAGCTGAGATAAAATTGTGACGCCAATGATGCAGTATTCAACACTATCCTAGTTAAAAAATGTAAGGCAGAAAGAGTTGGCATGTGTGCTTGGTTTTGGCATTTGGAATACACTCACGCTTTTGAATGACGGATTCCTGTTTCACTAATAAAACTGCCTAGAAAAGGCAGCAAGGAATCATAGTTTAAAACTGTTGCTTTGCAGGACATAAAATCTAACTGCCATAAAAGAAGACTGATAAATGTGACTTCATCAAAACTTAAAACTTAGGTATTTTAAAAATTCCCATACGCATTATGGCATACACATCATAAAAAGATAAATTGCAAAACACATTTGTAAGATAAACGACAAACGAGTAACCCAATTGACAAAGAGACTTTATACAACAATGAGAAAAAGGCAAAGAACCTGAGAAAAAAATGTATATAAAATATAAACAGGAAGTTCCCAGAAAAACAAATATAAGCAGTGAATTAACATATGAAAATTTGTCTAGTTTCACTCACACCCCAAACAATGAGGTACCAATTCTTTTCACCTATTAAATTGGAAAAATAAGAGTTTAGCTTCCTGGGCTGAGGTACAGGGAAGTAGACACTCTTACAAACTGTTGTTGGTAGAAGGGTAAAATTAGGTGTAACTTTTTTGAGGGTAATTTGGAAATACCTTTGACATTCAAAAATATATAGATCCCTTTGAATAATTCCAAGGCTAGAAATTCACCCTATGAACACACTTATGCAAAGCATGACAACATATATGTACTGGGAGATTCAGTGAAGTATTTATTTACCAGTCAAAAAATGGAAACAAACTAAATGTCCATCTATTAGAGATTAGTTAATTAAATTATGGTATTTTGGCTTGGAGTAGTGTGTAGGCATTTGAAAGAACGAGTCAGGGCTTGACTCATGAGTCTGGGTGACCTGTAAATGCTGCCAAGACATATTGAGGGTAAAAAAGATGCAGAATATATGAAATAATTTCAATTTGTGTAATTTTTAAAAAGTAGATAAGCATATAAAAGCGAGTATACATGTTGCTTCTCCCATTCCTATTACGTCAAATATATATATTGTACCTGTAAAAACCTCGTGACATCTGTGATTGCATTTCTGAAGACATAGTCATCCTTCTGACAGTCAAACCAGCCCAGTTTTGTGATTCTGGCATATAACTGAATAAGTGCTTGTGTCACAAAAGTAGCCAACTTTGGCCGAGTGGCAAGGTAGTTGAGCACATAGTTTCCTATAAAACAAAAACAATTCAAGTAATAGGAAGCTCTGCCAGAGAAAGGTGTGTATCTTTAAACGTGCTAAATGGCCAAGAAATGGTAAATTTAGACTGTTTACCCTAATTTCTCTTGAGAAATGGGACCGCAAATTTAAGATTGTTAGCAGGAATTCTAATTCAGAATTTTATACTGTCACAATAAAGGATTAGAAGCATGTCAGCCTTGAACCTACCTCTAGATGGCTAAGTACTGTGGTCTACACAGAATTCAAAATCCTTAATCGTTTTTTTAGTTATTAGCGGCAGTAAAGACTGAATGAAAGAAATCTGACAACAAAAGGGATGACTTAGGCTTTACCTAGAAGTAACTGTATTAGGCCCTCTTCACTTTCATAAGTCTAAAACTCTGGAAAAAACCTGGATTCTAGATATTCTTTACCTATATTCTACTCTAGATATGCTTAGCAATTTCAGCACATGATCAAACAAGCACATAAATTTAACTATTACTAGCACACCACTAAACAAACATACTCTTCAAGACAGAACAGAAAATTCTCTACTTACGAATGTCTATTCGTTGTTCCAATGGTAGTGGGTTGTTTGTGCGTGATACAAGCTTGGTAAGGCATGTAGCTGCCAGTAACTGGGAGTAAGATGACTGTGAAGAGAGGGGGAAAAAGGACTTAAGATTGTATTGGGAAAGTCAGTCACAAGGTTTTTTACTTGGAAATGATTTGTGCTCAGATTCAAGAAAAGGTAATTGGTTTTGCTATATTTGATGTTCCGGATTTTAGAGGGTCTATAGCTCTGAGGAAAAATGAGTCCCACATAGCACAAGTGCTTATTTAGCAGACTTCTATCATGAGCAAAGAGCAAGATAAAGTGAATAGCCTATCAAACTGAATCCAGTACGAATACCTGCTTCACTCTGAGGGACAGACACTAGAGGGCATCTTTTCAGAAAGATATCGTAAGATCTTTAGAAGAAAAATCTCTTCTATCATTTAGACCAAGAAGTCTCTTCCCCTCAATATCTCTGTTACAGTGATGTTTCAAAAAGTTTCATGTCAGGGCTGGCCTGGTGGCGCACTCGGTAGAGTGCGAGGGTTCGGATCCCATATAGAGACCGGTCTGCTCACTGGTTGAGCGCGGTGCGGGCGTGACACCGAGGGTTGTGATCCCGTTGCCGGTAGCGGTACGGGCGTGACACTGAGGGTTGCGATCCCGTTACCGGTCATGAAAAAAGACAAAAAGGAAAAAAAAAAGTTTTATGTCAAAATATTCCTATAGTATGGTATTAGAAAGAAAAAACCCCCAGAAATATCAGAGAGAATGACATAGTATGCTGTATAATTAATCCCCAAATTATGTCTTTCCATCAGTACAGGTATCAATCAGTTACAGCCTTGGGGAATGTATATAATAGTATTAAAGTAAACTTCATAAACATTTTTTGTGAGAAAGGAAAATTATGCCCCAAGCAATGGAACAGCATTATCACATTCTCAAATATGGCTTTCAACTAATTTTAACCTTACAGAGAATCAAAACATTTCATCTGATCATAATGTATAAGGAGGAATCATGTAAGAATTCTTCCATGTGGCTGCATTATATAAAACAGGAACAGACTCAGAACCATTAAAAATAATTTAACCAAGAGCCAAGGATACTTTTCCACGAAACTAAGTGTCCTTAAGACAGGAGGCTATCCATTTACGTTAGCATTATATAGGTATAAGAAAAATTTAAGATTAAGAAAAAATCCATGGAAGTGACTTTGACGTTATTTTTATTCAGCACACCTGAACATGGTCTAAACTGATTAAAGCAGGTGTGCAAACTACTAATAACGCAAGAGAAGCTACTGTAACAACAGTGCATAATGTGTAATTATAACTATATACTATGTGTAAATGGTCTTTATACATGATTCCAATAAATCTACCAAGTCATTAAGAGATTAAAAAGAAGAATCCACCATAATTATTTTTAGTATTGCACCATTCCTATTTTCTGCCACCTTGTTGACTGTCAATAATAAGGAGCTGGAGTTAACAGTGTCAGAGATTGTACTATGGGGGTTCCAGCAGGAGTCAATGGAAGAGCTTGTACATCTCCCATAGGACAAATGTAAGTGGATCAATCTTAAGACTGAGTGATTTGGGCCGGCCTGGTGGCGCACTGGAGAGTGCGCCGCTTGGGAGCACGGTGGCGCTCCCGCCGAGGGTTCGGATCCCATGTGGAGACCGGTTCCTGCTCACTGGCTGAGCGCAGTGCGGGCGCAACACCAAGGGTTGCGATCCCGTTGCCGGTCCCCGGTATGGGCGCGACATCGAGGGTTGCGATCCCGTTACCAGTCAGTAAAAAAGACAAAAAGGAAAAAAAAAAAGACTGAGTGATTTAAAAGAAATACACAAAATATCATACATTTTACAACTTACAACAGACCACTACACAATCACTGAGCATGACTTTGCAAACTTCAGATATTTGGAAAAAGAGTTAGATCCTCAGCTACTAAAGGATAATTTTAACCAACTATAACTTGTTCTAATTATTGCATAAATAATATTTTAACAATATTGAAAATTCGACAAATTAAATGCTTTCATTTTTTCACATTTTGTTTCAGTCTTAAGTATACTTTTTGGAAAGCAAATTTTTATTAACCAATTCTTTAGGCATACACTGTTGTTCAGGATGTAACACTGCATTGTTTTTTTTATCTTCACCTTTACCACACTGATATTTATGGCTAATATTTGTAACTTTTCTTGGTTTCTTCCCTTTCATATGTGAAACAGGATAATACAGGTAAACATGCCTGGAAGGTCATCCAAGTATTAGGGAAAATAAGAGGCCTAGCACTTGATTATGTTGCTACTTTGTTGAAAAAAGGCTAGTGCTAGCTGCTAAAGTCTAATTGGAATTCTGTCTCTCTCGATGCCCTTTTATAGTACCCTAGTGGGATCTTACCCTTCCTAAGACCTCCATCTCACCAAAAATAATTTTATCAAGTTATGTCTCATTAGAAGCATTATTTTGATCACTGCAATGCCATTGTTAAGCTGGAAGAAGCCTTAATTCCATTTTAAAACATACAACTTCCTGTAATTTTTATTGTAGGTCATTTTTTTTCTAGACTTGTAAGACAATAAGCAGTAGGTGTGGAATAGAAGAGAAAAAACAGAGAAGACTGAGAATTTGTATAGTGACAAGGATTTTGGATAAGAAAAGTCATTTATTACAGCCTTGTCTTCTGTAAAGCATAAGAGGTGGCACTTAAGTATAACAACGGGAGACGAGTCCCAGAAATCTGATTCAAGATGAAAAATGACAGGGCAGAAATATATGTTCAAAGAAATTTTCCTGATGGGGCCTTTCTTGGCAATCTGGCAGATATGGTGCTTTTTAAAAATGTAATTAAGGGCCGGCCTGGTGGCGCACTGCTGCAGTGCGCCGCTTGGGAGCGTGGCGGCGCTCCCACCGAGGGTTCGGATCCCACATACAGACCGGTTCCCGCTCACTGGCTGAGCGAGGCGCGGGAGCAACACCGAGGGCTGCGATCCCGTTGCCGGTCCTGGTCCGGTGCGGGGCGACACTGAGGGTTGCGATCCGTTGCCGGACACGAAAAAAGACAAAAAGGAAAAAAAAATGAAATTAAGAAGGCAGGAACACCTAAAAGAATCAAGGAACAGAAGCCACCCCAATCCATCCCTAAACTCAGAACCAAAATACATTTTCCTAAGCCTCCGTTACCCTTTAGGATTTTTCAAGTCTTACGTACACTTCCTCTTTCGAGGAGTAACTGGCACTTGCTCAGGCAATCGGGGCTGTTGGTGAATTCAACCAAGGCTTTCTCTGCCTGGAGTCGAGTGGTTGTATCTGTGGTTTCATACAGTTGTTTGCACAGATTCTCTAGCTGGGCCAGGCTCTGGAAAAGATTGGTCAAGAAAGAAATCAGTACAGCCTTCTACACATGCCAGGAACTGTGCTCGAAATTACTGGACAAAGATAAGTAATAACGAATGAAGAGAGAATTGCTTGTCAACTCTGAGCAAGACCTGGGTAACCTTTATCTAATAATACCATTTGTAGCTCTCTTTATTTGATGCTTTAGAAGACAAAATGATAGAATGCTTAAAATATCTATATACTTTTTCAGTCATTCCCTTGAAGATCAATTACAAATGATACATTTTTTCCTTCCAAATACCCATCCTCCCAAGCTTTTCCAAAATGCTTTCAAATAAAAATTCAGAATTTACTTATTCTGCCAACAATTTAAAAAGTATGAATACTAGAGGCATTGCTGTTAAAATTAAGCACATAAACACACATTGTAAGTGTCACATATATCTTTATATAGTTTTAAATATTTTCCCTTTGAGTAGTAGTTACTAGCTCACATCACGTATACGCATAAAGATGGTCACCTCTATGAGAAAACCCTAAGAGAAAGCTTCAGAATGCCGTACACACCTTCCTCCTTGGGTCCCTCATGTTTAAAGTTCAGCAGACTCTCTTCTCCTGGTGTATTTTAAACTCTTGCTTTGGTTCCAAATTTAAAATGGAAGGATCAAAATAAATTCAACCCTAGCATATGCTCACCCAGAGATAAGAGAAGGGAAACACCCCCAAACAAATCCTTCTCTCCAAATCTTGAACCAGTTCAGGAACGGTATGGGTGTGTGCTTTGTTCAAAAACCCTAAGGGATGCAAGTCTACTTTCACTTAATGTGGTATTTAAAGACAAAGGGGAAGGGAACTAGTTAAGACTACACTTAACTTTCATCTTTCATTGACTGAAGAGGAGAGTGAATATCTGTTAGCCTTTAAAGTAATGGTTTGGACTTTAAGAAATCTGAGCCTGTTTTCAACAGTAGCAAGCAAGATTTGGTTTAAATAGTTTGAGGGATCTTACTACTTGAAACAGTAATTCTGACAAAAACAAAAATAATGACAATAATAATTAAATTCACCTGTGTAAATTGCCTAAAATATACTACACAGCCAGTCTGCCCAAGGCTTTTCATTATCACGTTACTTCACTATGCTGTGACTTTATAAATCACAGCTTTTCCACCAAGCAGGAAATCCCTTAGGGCAGGAGTCTATCTCATTCAACCTGATTAATCAATTTCCAACATTAACCTAAAAGAAACAAGAAAGACAAATACTGACACTCTAAGATCATCAGTCTCACTTCAGAGAGCCCTCAAAAGAATAAAAACATTGCCTGCTCTCAAAACAAAATAAACCACTCTCTAAAACATCTTGGGACTTTGATTAGCTTATGTTTAACTTGTTTCTCTAACTTCCAAGGGTCCCACTTAATATCTTCTTCAATTCAAAAGCACAGAGAAAACTGCAGTTGCAAAGACAGATCTCAAGCAATGAAGCCTGTAAGCAGTACCTGATTTTTTCACATGGCTTATAAACATGAGGAATAGAAGATAAGGCTAATTACATATATTCCATAAAATACATGTAAAAGTCATTTTTCACTTGCCTGTACTGGCTTAAGACCCTATTGAAAATGGAATCAGTTTAACTGCAAATCCCCACATTCCTAAGCAAGTGATTACATCTGTCAAGAGGTTTTGTTTCAACGTGGATGTCTGTTTTTTTGTCTTCCTATAAAATGATTTACTTAAAAGAAACAAATTATTTTAAAAATAGGCAACACAGAAGAGACATCAACAGAAGGACACCTTACCTAAAAACGAAAGCTAGCTATAAAATTTGGTATTAGGCATCAGGGAGCAGCAGCAGCCTCATAACCCCCACAGCCATCACACACTGAGCTTTCCAGCATCTTGAACAGACACTCCCTAAACAGTCCTGCTGCTTAAGGTATAATGACTCTCCTTGTCTGATCGATCAGTTCCAGTAGCTTCCCCACTGCAACTCTTGTTTATGTTTATTACAACAAAGCTGTTCACATGACAACAGTAAAGCATCTGTCACCAGTAGTTCCTTACTGCTAAAAACCTACAAGCAGGTTATAGAGGGCTTTCTGTTGTTGTTTTGTTTGAATTTGCTTTAATTTAGCAGACAAAACATACTGCAGGGTAAGTCTGGTAAGGAGTTCTAGTCTAAAGAACTACAGCTCTGTTTCTTTGTTTCCAGAAGAACAAATGGGAAACAATTTTATTTTCCCAAACTATTAGCGAAAACATCTAAAAAACACAGGGTCATTTTATTTGGGTTGCTCATACTGCCCATGGAAGGAGAGAGGAATGAGACGATTCACATTTACGCTCTTTTGGTTCCTAGAGCTTCCAAGGCAAATCTAATAGTTATAATAACCATTTTTTTTTCTGTACCCAGCATAAAACAATTTATCCTGTATTTGATTAGCTATTAAAACTAGTACTTCACACTTAGGATGGCAAGAATATGCCACAGCACTCTCCCCCTCTGCATGACAACACTGATGTTCACCTTTTCCTATTCTCCAGTTCTTACTGAGGACATCTATCATGTGATGCCACTTCGGACACAGAAAAGCCTCCAGAGAAGAATGCCTATTTTCTGTTCCTGAGATTGCCAAACCTATAATCCACAGAGAAACTTGCATCTTGTCCCACTGGAACAGGAAAGCACATTTGATGAAATACTTTATAAAACTGGAAAGCAATCTTCAACTAGCAAAGTACTGCTTTAGTACAAGAACCTCAAGATGATTAATCCCCAAACTTAGAACCAGACTGATTTCACCAACAATAATCACATTGAAAGTATTAAAGGAAAGTATCTTCTTTAATATTTAGCAACATTATTTTATACAGTCTATTCAACTGGGATAGAGAAAATGAGCTCATCCTCATTTGAATATAAGGTATGGTTTGTTGAGACTACAGACCTTACAATATAATTATCTCAAGGGTTGCAGCTAGATGAGAGGAAAATGAAGAAAATTTAAATAGCCTAACAGTATATACTCTCAAATTAGCCTCAGTGCTTTTAAAATAAAATCCAGTTGTAGATTTCCAACCAGAGACTAGGATACTTGTCTTTAGGAACGACTAGATGACATTCCCAATAATGCCAAACACTGACCTAGAAACAGGCTTAGCCCTTGGACGACCAGTCAGATCTGCAGGTCTTCTGCAGAGCACAGCCTTAACCTGCCTGCCAAGGGACCAACTAAAATGAGCAGAAGCTACTGTTGTGCTACAAAGTGTAGCAGCAATACAGAGAGGTCTAATGAAGAACAGAGAGTAGACTGACCAATTTAGCAGCTGAATTTTCATAATTAGGATGTCTCAAATATAAAAAGAATTGCTGAAAATTCAAGGCACTTTCAACCTGCTATTCATGAACCCCATTCATTTAGATTCCCCTTAGCTGGAATTGTTCGGTGTACTAGGAAACATTTCGTTAAATAAATGAAAGATGCATACTAAACCCTTCCAGAAAATGAAACATTTTAAGGACCCAGAAGGTTAATAAAATTTATATACAAATTACATTTTATTTTTTATCTATTGAATAAAGTATTCTTATTGTCAATAATGAATATCCAATTACCATAGATAATAATTTAAAAACTTAAAAATTCAGTAACAACAATTACTGTTAAAAAAGCGAGTGGTAAAACAGTATGTAGAGTATGCTATCATTTGTGATGTATATTAGTAAATTTACAGAAGAAAATCTGGATGAGCACAAACCAAACTTAATCTCTGGAAGGTAAAATTATGGGAGACTTTCAATTTCTATGTTATATATTTCTGTAACTTTTGTTTTTGACCACAACCAGATACTACTCTGTAAGCAGAAAAAAAAAAAGTCCCAACAATTGTACAGATATTTTTTAAAAGAGCAATTAAAGCTACATTATTTTTCTAAATTAACTCTTCTAACTAGTAATGTTTTACTAATTAACAACTGATTCTGTCACCAATCCGAATTCATAAAACACATTCATAAAACCAAAGAGGCAAAAGGCTATTCCAAAGGCTAATTAAAAACAAAACAAAACTATGTCTGTGTTTATTACTACTTCTATTTTGTTCTTTCTTACCAATGTTGGTACTTTAAATGGACTGGAAAGAACACTCCACTCAAGTTTCCCTCTTGTCTACAAGTTATCTACAAGGCAATCTTAGTGAGCCAAAGTCATCTTGGTTTCACACATATATGAACAGATCTCTCAGAAGTTATTTACTGCAGTGGAGTCAATGGGGGTGAGGGGGTGGGCGGGGAACAGCTAGCTCTTTGAACAAGAATGTTTATATATGCAAACTATTTATTTTAAAAAATCAATTTAAGAAAAAAGTTTACAAAGCCATTGCAAAAGACTTGAATATGTTCCTTACAAGAGGATATACAAATGGTCAATAAGCAAATGAAAAGGTGTGCAATGTCAACAATCATGGGGAAATGTAAATTCAAACCGCGATGAGATACCCATTAGAATGATTAAAACGAAGTGTTGGTTACGATGTGGAATAAATGTAATTCATATGCTGTTAGTGGAGTCGGAACTGATTCAAACACATTGGAAAACTAGTAGTATCTATTAAAGCAAACACATATGGATACCCTATGACCTAGCTACTCTACTCTATATACCCAATGGAGATGTGAACTAAGTTCACCAAAAACAAATGTTCTACAATGTTCAAGGTTCAAGGCAGCACTAAATGTAATAGTTCCCAAATGGAAAGCCAAGTGCTCATCAATAATAGTATGAATAAATGTTTGATTTCTTACTCTCTGTGCTGGTTACCCAGGCAAGTCCACTTCGTGAAAATTCACTGAGCTATACATTTATAATTTGTGTATTTTTCTGTATGTATGGATGAATGCCACAGTTCTCCCCAAATTCTCCAGGTATTTATTCTCATTTATTACTTTCTGGAATGGAAAAGAAGTTCATCAGTAACCTACAACTGTACTTTAGATATAGAATGCTTTAGTTTTACATCAATTCACGCTTTTAGAACCATGACTCCCATTATTTTCCTAGGAAATAGGTAAGACTTTTTTATGTACTTGGGGACATTCTATTTCTAAGAGTACTAATAGGGTGAGTGACACTTTTTGGTTACAGATGCTGTGTAATGTCTCCTGCTGTAAAACAAGATAAAATACATATTTTCAGCAAGTGATAATGCTATGCCAGACCCTTGCATGCAGTAGATAAGGATGGCAAGTCTGCTAATATATGAGACTGCAAAATTCTACATTTAACTTCAAAATACTGATCAATTCAAATTTATAATAAACACATATGGTCTTTGCACTGTGGGTAACAGGCAACCAAAACACATGTAAACAAATTATTTCATGAAGTAAATAGCCACACTAACTGTTCCTGGTCTCTTAAAGGTTTACTGATGTAGAAACTGGCAGCCTGAAACTGCCCCACATCTTTGTTTTTTTGTCTTGCAGTGTGGTTTTAAAGTTTGACACAGTTCCCAATATTTCATAATAATACGAGGCTTTCCAGTTAGTTTCCTATCAATTAGAAGGAAATCTGCATTACACTGGACCTGCATTTTGAAGTGTCACTGAGCAGATTACGCTAAGAGGGAAGTACACCCTGGGGCAGGCACTCTTTCTTTTACAGCAGTTTCTCTGCAGACGTCTAAGTTTTCTCTCCGTGCTCTACTGCAGCTTTGTCTCATATCAGATGTTCACTCCAGGATGTCAATCTTTAAAAGTAGCCAGCATGATAATACAATAGATATTTTACTTTGGGTACTAACAGTTTGCCGAATTTGGTTAAAACAATCTTTTCAGCACAAGGGGCTACATAAATCTTAGGCAAGTAAAATAGACAAGAGTTAAGCAATTTGGATACTGGTCTTAGTAACTAATTGTGTAACTGGGCAAGCTAATTTCCAGGGCTTCAGTTTTCTCATGTGTGAAGTAAGCGTATTTCATTGTATGATTTTAAAAGACACTTCCAGTTCTAAAATTCTATAATTGTAGTATACTGTTCTTCCTATCTTAATTATTTAAATAAGATAGAATTAAAAGTAAGCAAATATCAAAATTAAATGATCATGAAAATAATGAGAGAATTACACTTAAAAAAATAAATCAGGTCACACTCACACACATCCCTGCCACTGTAGCACAGGACCTTTACCCACAAACACCTTCCATGACCTAAAGGGTTCTTTTGGAGCTGAGGTTCAACACAGAGCAATGGTTAAGATTTTAGATGACAAAGTCCTACTCCTCCATCTACTGTGGGAGTCATTCAAATCATTGAAACTAGTTTTCTCTTCTTTTAAATAGAAACACCTACTTCACAAAGCTGAAAAAGTCAATGAGGTAATGTACATAAATTGCTAGTTTCTGAGTTTATTGCTGGCTATTATTGATTACCCTGGCAACTAAAAACTTTGGCGATCGGCAGCTTGGCTAGCGGCACTGGGGATAGTATATACAATCCATACCCATTAGCAGATTCCATTTTTGCGAATTCACTTACTGTTAAAATATATTTGTAACCCCTAAATCAATATTTGCTCATGGTGCTTTTGTAGTCATTCACAGACATACACACGGTGGCAAAAAATTTGAGTTATGTGACTCACACAGCACAGCTGAGGGTGAATACTGTGATGTTTTGCCTTCTTGTGTCAGTGTTCACACTGTAAACAAGTGTGAGGTCCTTTTTGTGTTTTATTTACTGCCATATTGTTTTTTGAAGGTTTGTGCTTTTTGTGGGTGATTCCACTGATTCAAATGGTCCCCAAGCATAATGCTGAAGGGTTGTCTAGTATTCCTAAGAGCAAGAAGGCTGTGATGTGTCTTATGGAGAATTCGTATGTTAGATTAGTTTCGTTCAGGCACGCATGAGTTACAGTGCTTTTGGCTGTGAGTTCAATGTTAATGAAAAAAAAGTATATATTAAAGAAACACAAACAAAACAAGATTATGTACTGATTGGTCGATGAAAATACAGTGACCAGAAGTTGGCAGGAACCTAATTCTGCATTTCCCCTAGGAGCAATGGCTCAGTATTTGCTAATTCAGTGTTCTTGGCAACTTTATAGAACATAACTACAACAAATAATGAGGATCAGTTGTTATTTCCAGTATCAATAGAGTGGTATTCAGTACATATTTCGCTATAGAAACAGAACTATGTTTATTGCCAGTGTTTAAAGGCATTTGTTCAGAGGTATCTATTAATCTATATAACTTCCACATTAATGTTTGTACCACTGTCTCAAATGTTTGCTTAAATTGCCATTTATATTAATTATGTATGTATTGTAGCTTTAGTTAATGAGCACTAATGCACACACTGGATGGAAAGGACAAGAGTGTGTCTGGCACAGAGAAGGAGATTCATAAAAATGTCTTGCATAAATGGGTAAGTGTAACTCTTAAAAAAAGCTTCTAAAGGGACTTTGGGTTAAAATGGCAGATTGACCACACATCTAATTTTGTTCCCTCCCAAAACCCAACTAAAAACACTAAAGGGATAAAAACAAAAAAACCGAAAACCAAACAACTAATAACCCCACAGAGATAGGGAAAACAGGAGAGGGGACAATAGCAACACAATTTTGGAATCCAGAAAAATCAATGGTAACTGACAAATGACCCAGGAAAGCCAAATCCCTTGCCAACAGTGAGAAAAGCTAAATATTTTTACACTACATGCTGAGATGTTAAGGTGAAGCGGGGTGGCCCAAACAAGGAAGAACAGGGTGAAAATATTTTTGAGAAGTTAGATTTCGAGATATCTTTCCTTACTCTATGCCTCTGAATAAATGTCTCTCTTTCTCTGGGCTGGGAAACACCAAGCCAGTCAACAGCACACTTGAAGATATGAGCACCATACAGCAAATAGGTCAATTAAGTGGCTACACGACAGTGAATGCCACTGAGTCTTCCCTCACTCACGGGGTTCTACCTGGCAATGTCAGCACACAGACCATATTCTTTAGGCAGGAGTTTGGAAGATTTTCCCCTGAGAATCTCATTACAAAGGCAATAGTTGAAGATAACTGATATGGGGGTTACCCAACAAAAGGCACACCCAATTACTCTGCTGTGATGCCTCAGACAAGCCTCACCCACACGCTTAGAGCTCCCGATCAGCTTTGTATTCTCTTAATCTTGATCATGAGCAAAAATAAAGGATTACCAGAAATCTGAAGAAAGCCTTTAATGTGGAAGATAGAGAGGTTAACAAGCACACAAAAAGCAATCTGGAACAAATAGAAACTGTGCAAGGAGAAGGAAAACTTGACAAAAAGAAAAAAAAGATAAAGGAAAAAAAAAGAAAAGAAAAAGTATCAGGCTTACTAGAGAGATAAATAAGTATATGGCAGCTGTAGAATTAACAGGATGCTCTAAAGAGACACTTAAAGAACATAGAAGGTATCTTAGAAAATAAAAATATGATAACAGAGACAATATATTCTATTAGAAGGTTGGAAAATAAAGTTAAAATCTTGCATACAGCAGAGCAAAAGACTGAGGTAGAAAATATGAGAACAAAGTTAAGAAAATCAGAGCCCCAGTTCAAGAGGTCTAAAACCAATTAACAGGAGTTGCAGAGAGAACAGAACATGACAAAGGAGAGGAAATTATCAACAAAATACCTCAAGAAAATTTCCAAGAACTGAAGACCATCAGTTGGCAGAATGAAAGGGTCCACCAAATGCCCAGTTTAATAGATGGAAGTCAACCCACACCCAAGGCACATCACTGGGAATCCACAGAGAACAGAGGACAAAAAGAAGATTCTATAAGCTGCCAGAGAGATACAAAACAAAACAAATAACATAAACCAACAGGAATCAGATGGTTCTGGCTATCACAAAAGCAACACTGGAAATAAGAAGCCAACAGAACAATGCCTGCAAAATTCTGAAGGGAAATGATCTTCAATGTAGAAGGCTATATATACTCAAAGAAGTAATCAAATAGAACAAAACCATTTTGGGATACGTAAGGCAACAAAAATCTCTCATCCATGCTCCCTTTTGCAAGGAGCTACTAAAGAATGTGTTTCACACCAAGATAAAGGTAATCATATCACAAGGTAAGCATGGAATGCAGGACATGAGAAATCCGACACAGGAGAGGGATATCAAGGGAACCTCTGGGAGAATGGTGAAGGGAGAACCCAGGACAACAACTGCGAGCTGGCCCTCAAAAGCAACCGTTCAAACAGAATGGCTCCAGTGTTCATGGAGTCTTCCCTAGGATCCCTGCCACCATTGCCCTCTTTAACCTGAGGACAGAATACCTAGGTGAGAATTTTCCCTTTAAGATTTCACCTTAATCCATGTTGAAGTTTAGTTCACAGAAAAACCCTCAACTGACAAAGTAACCACTCCATTTAAATTTGGGGGAAAGTTTTTCTATAGAGTTGCATAATCATTTTTAACTAACATTCCAAAGACAAAGGCAGTTGTGCAAGCTTAAAGGATGGTTTTGAAATTGATACTGCATGGTATGGTTACTTATAGCATTTAAAAGCCATAATAAGATTTAGGCATAAAAAATTTGCACCCTGTGATTTACAAATGGAATTCCAGTAAGAAAATAACAACAACAAAAACATATTTGGCTTTCGCCACCTTCATTTCCCTCTTTATAAAAAAGAAGGCTGTTTGTCCCTCAAATGCCTTTTATGAAACTTAATTTGGCCACATTGACCGTCTTAAAAGACCAAAACAATGTACTTCGCTATGAAAACGGCTAAGCAAGAAAGGAGATTATGCAGCCCAAGCAGATCACCTGAGGAAAGGAAGCCAACACCCGGCCTATCTGGGGACTCAAATTTGCAATTTCAAACAATCACATATATAAGTAAACTTTTCTGCTATACTACCATTTCCCTAAAAACTGCATTTTATCAGCAGGTCTATACAGGGAGAACAATTCTAAAATAGTTCAATACTCTTGGTTAAGAGTGTTAACCCACATCTCTAACAGTTTAAGTTGCTGTGGCCTGTCTTGATACTATCAGAGTTTTTCCTTACAAATTTGATAGTAGTTTTTATCTTATAGCAAGCATGGTCAAACAACTGACTTCTAAAGTTCAGAAAGTGATAGCCATTGGTTAGGTATTAAAGGAATCAAAATGTGAGAAAGAGTTATATAAACTTTCACTTCATTTAGTCCTAGTTTCCAAGAGCTATTTGTTTTTGAGTTCTTTATTATGTAAGTTACATTGGAGAGAGATACTGTTGAGCCACTGCTCATTTATCATTTTTTTTCCCCCTGACCGGTAAGGGGATCGCCACCCTCGGCACAGTGTTGTCCACACCACGCTCAGCCAGTGAGTGCACCGGCCATCCCTATATAGGATCTGAACCCGCAGCCTCAGCGCTACCAGCGCCACACTCTCCTGAGCGAGCCACAGGGCCAGCCCTCATTTATCATTTTTTTTCCCCCTGGCCGGCAAGGGGATCGCCACCCTCGGCACAGTGTTGTCCACACCACGCTCAGCCAGTGAGTGCACCGGCCATCCCTATATAGGATCTGAACCCGCAGCCTCAGCGCTACCAGCGCCACACTCTCCTGAGCGAGCCACAGGGCCAGCCCTCATTTATCATTTTAAATTTATGTTCTTAACATCAATTTGGTACAACATTCGAACTTCAGAGTACTGGGGATATTTTGTGCAGAATCCTACTAAAACATTAAAACCTCCATTTAAACGCTGAATTATATATAAAAAGGAAGTGATCAAACACACAATCACCAATTCTCTGAGGCCACAAATCACCCAGCTCCATCATTATGTTTAGCAATGGCTAAAAAGGATTTTAGATCCAAGCAATTATACTTAGGTTTATTAATAGGCTAGCCAAATAAATACAAACTAGCCTGGAGAATGTTCAAGAAACTTCAGGAATCTTAGAGTTTCCCACCTTTTATAAATGTTACTAGTTCTTACAGTTTCCAGGATTAACAGAAATTGCATTTGCAAACAGAATCTAATTTGTTTAAGAGAATGAAAAGACCAACTCCAGAATGGGAGGAAATCTTTGCAAAAATGTGATATAGGCCTGGTATCTAAAATATACAAAGAACTCTTAAAACTCAATAATAAGAAAACCCAACTAAAAAATGGGCAAAAGATCTGAATAGACACCTCAAAGAAGATATACAGATGGCAAATAAGCATATGAAAAGATACTTAACATCATATATCATCAGGACATTATAAATTAAAACAGCAGTGAAATACCACTGCATACCTATTAGAATGGCTAAAACCTACAACACTGACAACACCAGATGCTGACAAAGACGTGGAACAACAGGAACTGGTGGGGAGAATGCAAAAACAGAAAAGCTATTTGGAAGACAGTTTGGCAGTTTCTCAACAGTAAACTACTCTTACCATATGATCCAGCAATAGCGCTCCTTGGTATTTACTCAAATGACTTGAAAACTTATGTCTACACAAAAACCTGTACACAAATGTTTATAGCAGCTTTATTCATAATTGCCAAAACTTGGCTGCAAAAAGACATGGAGGAATTTAAATGCATATTGCTAAGTGAAAGAAGCCAATCTGAAAAGGCCTATATACTGTATGAGTCCAACTATATGACATCCTGGAAAAGGTAAAACCATAGAGACGGTACAAAGAGCAATGGTTGCCAAGAGTTTGGAGGGTGGGGAGTGGGGGAGGGAGAGATGAATAAGTGGGACACGGGATGTTTAGAGCAGTGAAACTATTTTGCATGATACTGTAATGGTGAATAATTTCATTATACTTTTGTCAAAACCCACAGAATGTACAACACAAAGAGTGCACTTTGGTTAATAATAATGTATCAATATTGGCTCATCAACTGTTAATATACCATACTAATGCAAGATGTTAATGATAGGGGAAACTGTCGGGGCGGGGAGAAGGGGATGTGTGGGAACTCTACTTTCTGCTCAATTTTTCTGTAAACCTAAAATTGATCTAAAAAATAAAGTCTATAAAAACAAATCTAATTGCCAGTTTAAAAAGTCCTATTCTTCCTCCCCAAATTTTATCTTAATATTGTCTGGTTTCCTAACCAATGTTCTATAATAAAATATGACATTTCATATTTTAGCTTTCACACTCCACCCCCACCCCTGGGGTCCACTTGACACAGCAATAGAATGGTTAAAATTCTCTAGTTTAATACACAGGCATTATAACACTGTTATTCATAGTCAAAGATGATGTAACTGACAGTGGTTCCCTGCAGATCTAAATTAGAATCCATACTGTACCTATATAGTATAAAATACTATTCTGCTAGAGGATCTATATAGGAAAGTTCTTCAATAGTTAGATTTATAAAGTCATTTTAAGTAATGCTCATATTTAAATAACTTAGTTACTTTTCTAAATTATTCCTACCATCCATCCAAATATATATGTCCGTATGGGACAGGTCGGCAAAGCATACCTTGGTTTGCCTTACGGGTCTTCTATTTTCTATAGCATCTCTGGTGTTCTGCCCCCCTTTCAAAATTCTAAATTCAATTCCAACATATTTCAATAATTGGAAACATTTCCTCTATAAGTTCCTGCAGCTTAATAATTATTTGTTTCCATTAAAAAAAAAAAGCACAACACTCACTCCACCTGAAGAACAGAGTTGATAGTACACGTTAGCAGATTTGTTAATACCCATGTAACTAACAAAATGCGTAACAACAAAAAAAGTAGGCGTGCAACCTACCAATAAACTTATTTTTGAACATACTTAATAATTTTCATTCAGGGCCGACCCCATGGCTCACTGGGGAGAGAGCGGCGCTGGGAGTGCAGTGGCACTCCCGCCGCAGGTTCGGATCCTATATAGGGACGGCCGGTGCGCTCACTGGCTGAGCACGGTGTGGGTGACACCAAGCCGAGGCACCAAGCCGAGGGTTGCGATCCCCTTACCGGTCACAAAAAAGACAAAAAAAATTTTTTTTTTCATTCACAAACTTGGTGTAGGAAATGAGTACAGTTATTTTGCCATCTCTCACATCCTAAATGGCATATGTTTTTTGAGCTATATCAAATGCATCTGGACGGGCCAGATGCATTTGATATACTAGAAAAGGAGAGAAGTGACACCTGCTGAACAGGTCACACTTAACACCAAGGAGGCAGTTTCCCACAATGTGGAGATGGTACTGGGCAATTTCTACTTAAATTTGTGAAGACTGGGCTGGGTTATCACCAATCACTCCTGTCTTGATTAATTGCTGTATCTCCATCACTTCTAGGGATTCCTATTGTTCAGATAGCATCAAGATCAACAAAACCATATGACTCATAATGAACTATATATACACGACATATACTCATAACTAACATAAGACTTTAATGTATGTTCCAGTACCATAAACACTCTCCAAAAGGAATTTTCCAAAATGCTGGCTTAGAACATGAGGCTCTGAAAAACACTAGCAGTAGCTGGCAATACTCTATAACCAAACAGTTGACAACACAGCTATAATGGCTACTGGATTCTACAAATATGACCAAATGTCAATATTTAAACCAAATGGGAAGAAAGGCAGGCTGATGAAAATACTTTGGAATAATTTGGAAGTCAGAAAAGGAGGACTTTAATTGGTGGTTTTATGTCCAGCTCTGCTCTAGACTACTTATGTGACACTGATGTCCCAACTCTTTTTTTTTTTTTTTGTCCTTTTTGAGACCGGCCGCACCGCGCTCAGCCAGTGAGCGCTGTGAGCCCACCGGTCATCCCTATATAGGATCCGAACCCACGGCGGGAGCGCTACCGCACTCCCAGTGCCGCACTCTTCCGAGTGCGCCACGGGCTCGGCCCTCCCCTAACTCTTGAATGTCTTTATTCTATCACATGGGAAAGAGGATTCATTCGACAATAAATATCTGAGGGCCTACTATGTGCCAAGCACCATTCTAAATGCTCAATATGTTATCAGTGACTAAAACAAAGATCCCTGCCCTCTTGGAGCTGACATTCTAGTGAGGAAAGGCAAATAATAACAAACATAATAAATAAATTAGAGGTATGTTAGAACGTGACAAATATTACAGAAAAAATAGAGCAGAATGAGGAGGATTAAAAGCATATGTGGGCATACAAGGGATAAGGAGAGGTGCTGGTTGCAGTATGAATATTTAATAGGGTATTTAAGATGGGCCTCAAGACGGGTAAAAAAATGAGCCCAAACTTTTAGAAGATGGGGGAGTTAACCAAAGAGGTAAGCATATCTACTTATGTCTCCTAACAAGGATTCTTTATGGATAAGCCAATACATACCAAGTGCTCAAAAAGGAAAGACTATCACTCTGCTGGATACCAACTATGTGCTGATCCCTATGCTAGGTAGTTTATACATGTCTCATTTTCTGTACAACTTTAAGGTAAAATATTAAAACCTCATTGATTGTTATTCTCATTTTAAAAAAGGAAAAGGCAAATATAAATTTTACATGAATTAACTTTAGAAAAGGCTACTGAAAAACAAATAGGAATATATGTATATGTACTATAAATACATATGCATGTATATTTAATTCATAGAACACTGTTTTTAATTAAATTAAAAGTAATCTATTGCAAAATACCGCAATATGAATTCATCAAGGAAAGTCCACATAACATTTGCAGACTAAGATAACTTGAAACTAACTTGACAAACTAGTAGCTGAAATTAAAACAAGAGTAATGTTCCCAGAAACGGACATGATACAACTTAAACATCTCAACATAAACTCACCAACAAATCTTACCCATTTGACGAGGATAACTATTTATCCTTCTCTTTAGGGGAACAAAAACTAGCTCCTTCAGTTTACAAAAAGGAAATATTCCTTCAATGAATGGTGCTAATGCTAATTAAATCTTCTGGCAAGTGTTTCTTTGAAAATGTCCTTAACAGCCTATGAAACAAGTGAAATTAAAGAAACTACATCTAAAGACAAGATATGTTTATATCCATTCAGCCCAACTGGATACTGAAGTATTTTAGGGTATGGCTGTGAGTTAAGTAAAAACAAATCCACTTAATGAGTATGCTAATTTTTTAAAACCTCAAACAAAACAAAACAAAACCTAGTTCCCAATTAGAGTGGCCTTTAAAATGTATTCTGGAACTTAAATCTCTGCTCCTACTTTTGTAATTAGGTATAAAGCAAAGTCCTCATAACTAACTACATTTTCTTCAAAAATGTAAGACTTCTCAAACAGCACTAAACTAAATGTCTATCTTGCAATTCCCTACCAAAAATTCAGTGAAGTTCAGAACTGAACAATAAATGACAGTAAGAGACTTGAAGACCCTGAGGTTGAGTGCTTTTTAAAAGCACTGCCCTAGGCATGACTGAGCTTTCCCTGACTCCTAGCAGTCAGAGCAGTGGCTGCAATACTTAGTATTACATGGGGAAAGTAATGTCATGAAGCATTTGGCCTTTAATGCTAGCTAGCACTATCTTTTCCACCACATTACTCTTTTAAATTTTTTTTCCCCATCACATTGCATTTAACCAAGTAATTCTCAAATATTAAACCTTTCTGAAATCCATTTGGCACAATTAATGCATAAAAACAACTTTCGTGGGCCGGCCCGGTGGCGCACTGGATAGTGCGCCGCTTGGGAAGCGCGGCGGCGCTCCCGCCCGAGGGTTCGGATCCCACATACAGACCGGTTCCCGCTCACTGGCTGAGCGAGGCGCGGGAGCAACGCCGAGGGTTGCGATCCTGTTGCCGGTCCCGGTCCGGTGCGGGGGCGACACTGAGGGTTGCAATCCGTTGCCGGACACGGAAAAAGACAAAAGACAAAAGACAAAAAAAAAAAAAAAAAATTATATAAAATAATATACATATTAAAAAATAAATATATATATTCTGAAGCGATTTCATGAGGTACACACAAGTCTAGGAGCTGAGTCTTTTATGCTATAAATCTCTGCTCCCACTTTGCATTTTGCTTCTTTACTCGTATGGGGTCTTTCAATGAACATAAGTTCTTAATTTTAATACAGCCCGATTTATCATATTTTTCTTTATGATTAGTGCTTTGCTTGTTCTGTTTAAGAAAGCTTTTCCTATCCTAAACATATTCTCCTATATTATCTTTAAAAGCTTGTTTCTTTTACTTTTACTTTTAGATCTAAAAGCCAACTGGAACTGACTATTCTATATGGTGTGTGTGTGTTGCGGGGGATAGTGGTGATGGTGGTGGTTAAGTTTTGCTTCTACAAGAACAATATTGTTTTCAATTCACTCAAAGTGGCTTTTACCTTTGAAGTTATGCAACATTTGTGATTACTAATATACCTTGGACTCATTTCTTCCTTCATTTATGCAATATTTGTCCTACTTTTCTGTTTTTTCTCTAACTTTTTTTGATTTTTAAATTTTGTTTGCTTGTTTTTGAATTCCACTTTTCTCCCCAATACTAGCTACCACACATTCTAAAGTTGAAAGTTAAGCAATATCTTATCCCTCCCTCTTGAATAACACAATAACCTTAGAACATGAACTATGATCAATTCTCTCCTGTGTTATATTCAGTTATTGTCCATTTTTTTGGTCTTCTCTTTTTAGCCCTAAAAATTAGACATTACTATTATTATTTCTTACAATGTTTGTGTACATATACCTATGCTTACCAATTTCTTTGCTCACTTTTACTTCTCGCATAATCAAATCCTTCTATGATTTTTTCCTCCTTCTTTAAGTATATCCTTTATGGAAGTTCCTTAAGTAAAGATGTGCTGGTGGTAAACTCAGTTTTTGTTTATCTAAAAATGACTTAAAATGCCTTTATTCTTTTTTTTTTTTCTTTTTTGTCTTTTTTTGTGACCGGCAACGGATCGCAACCCTCAGTGTCGCGCCCGTACCTGACCGGGACCGGCAACGGGATCGCAACCCTCGGTGTTGCACCCACACCTCGCTCAGCCAGTGAGCGGCTGGTCTGTACGTGGGATCCGAACCCTCCGCGGGAGCGCCGTCGGGCTCCCAAGAGGCGCACTGTAGCAGTGCGCCACTGGGCCGGCCCAAAATGCCTTTATTCTTGAAAGATAATTCTGCTGGGTACACAGAGCTAGGCTGACATTTATTTTTCTCTTTTGGTTTCAGGTTGCCATTGAGATGTCTCTATCAGCCTATCTTATCTCTGTAGGTGACATTTTCTTTCTGATTTGAAGACCTTCTCTTTGTCTTTAGCATTTGTGGCTTTACTGCAATGTGTCCAGGTATGATTTTTAAAAATTTATCCTGTTTTAAATAATGTGGAGTTCCTTTAACTTATGATTCATGTTTTTTCAGCTCTAGAAAATTCTCAGCCAAGAATTCTTCAAATATTTGCCTCTCCTCCATTCTCTTTCTATCCTCCATGTCTCTTAACCTTTCAGATTTTTTCATATCCTTTGTCTCCCTGTGCTGTATTCTGAACAATTTTCAGATCTTCTAGTTCTCCAATTCTTTTTTTTTTTATTTTTATTTTTATTTTGTCAATATACAATGTAGTTGATTATTATGTCCCATCACCGAAACCTCCCTCCCTCCTCCCTCTCCCCCCTCCCACCCAAGTGTGTCCCCTCCATTTGCTTGTTGTAAGAACTTCAAAAAAAATTGTGGTTGTTATATCTCCCCCCCCCCCCCCCCCGCGCTTTTTTTTTTTTTTTTTTTTTTTTTTTTTTTTTTTTTTTTTTTT
>NW_007727562.1:244618-274970 GCF_000696425.1 Galeopterus variegatus
TGTGTGTGTGTGTGAGAGTGTGTGTGTGTGTGTGTGTATGTATGTGTGTGAATTGATTCATTCACCTTTAGCTCCCTCCAATAAGTGAAAACATGTGGTATTTCTTTTTCTCTGCCTGACTCTCCAATTCTCTTCTACTCTGTGTCTAAGATGTTAATCTGTTTGTCAAGCAGTACATTTTTTTTTCTGGGCGGCTGGCCAGAATGGGATATGAACCCTTGACCTTCTAAGATGCTAATCTATTCACTGAATTTAAAATTTCAACAATTATGTTTTTGACTTATAAACATTCTATTTGATTCTTTTTTCAGATGTGCCTCATCATTTTTGTTGGTCACTTTTTGCTTGATCATTTTTTCTTTTAAAGATTTGTTATTTTGTTGAGCATTTCATACATAATTTACTATTTGGTATCTGATGATTTTCCAGTATCTGATGTGTGTGCATGGGAGGGTGGAGTAATCTAAATCTGCTGTTTACAGTTAGTGTTAAATCTCATTTATGGTGGCTTTTTCCTTGCCTGAGCGTGTCTGTACATGTGGTTAGGTGGTAATTTTTGTTCATAAGCTCATGACTGGTTGATATAAATCTGCGGAAATACTGAGTACCTATGTTTTCCTGTTTTTGTTAGTGGCCAGAGTGCCAGCGACTGCGGTTGCTTTCTGGGGTCCTGGATTAACGTGGGGTCTTCTCTCAGCTTTAGTCTCCTCACCCTGCACCAGGCATGTGTTTCATTTTGGCACTTAACCACACAGTGACTTTGACTTCACTATTACCCACACTCCTGTCTGAGGACATTCATTTAAATTAATTAATGGGGGTGGGAGGATTTAGAGATTTTCCTGATTTCTTGCAAGCCTGTCAATGCATTAAAAAGTAGGCTTACTCAAATTTAAACAGGATCTACTTATATTATAGTGACAGGGTACTTCAGAAAAATTAGTTTGCCATACAATAGGAAATGAAACTCTTCCTACTCTTGCTCCCAAGGGATTTTCCTTACTGTTTTTGTGTAAGGCCAACTATGTACTTAAAAGGATTTATTTTAATATTTTATTAAGCATTTCTGGGCACGGTACAGTAGAAGGCTTTTCAGGTAATGTACCATGCCATCCTGCTAGAAATCTCAGAAGTCCTCTTTTTTCCCCTCCAAACATGTTGTTAAACTAGTTCTTTCCCATTTTATACCTATTTAGTTTTTCCACACCTACAGGTAGGATCATGCATTTATCTGTATACAAATTTACCTTGCCAGATTTGGAGAACTGTTCTAGTCTAATGAGACCTAACACTTATCAAACAATCTACCCCTCACCCCGTACATGACCATCATATTAAACTTCTATCAGTAGCTGTTTATATGACAGTTTCCTTCGAGATTAAAGATTAAAGAGTAATTCCTTTGAGATTAAACCCTTTGAAATTAAAGGACAGGGTATATTTATTTACTTATTTATTTTGTGAGGGCATGCTGGAATATAACTCACAGGAGGTATTATAAATGCATACTGAATGAATTTCCTTATCTAAGTCACTGATAAAAATATTTTTATCAACTAACAAAAATAGAACAAGACCATGGTCAGAGGCCTGGGTGATAAAAGAGACCTTGTTCCTAGCTGTCCAATGATCTGTTGATTAGCACTCCTCGGTATGGCCATTCAGCTAAGTTTTTCAATGATTCAACAAACACTTCAGACTGAATTAAATTTTACATTTCAACCAATTACCAAATGTCTATGAGAGTATTGTGAGAGATTTAACAAATACTTTGCTAAACTCCAGATACATTTTGTCTATAGCATTTCCCTTTTTTACTAATGTTATTGGCTTGTCTTAAATCCTTAATGAAGCTTTTCTGAATGATCTCCTCTTATTTGTAGCGAATACATTCCAAGACCCCCAAGTGGATGCCTGAAACAGCAGATAGCACCAAACCCTGTATATAGCATGTTTTTACTGTACATACATACCTACAGTAAAGGTTAATTTATAAATTAGGCACAGTAAGGTTAAAAATAACAAGTAATAAAATAGAACAATTATAACTATATACTACAGCATCACTACTCTTTTGATTTGGGGCCATTACTAAGTAAAAGAAGGTTATTTGAACACAAATACTGCAACTGTGATAGTCGATCTGATAACCCAGACAACTATTAAGTGACTAACGGGCAGGTAGCACATAGCACATGGGCATGGGGGACAAAGGAAGGATTCATGTCAGGGCAGGACAGTACAAGATTTCATCATGCTACTCAGAATGGCATGCAATTTAAAACTTTTGAATTATTTCTGGAATTTTCCATTTAATATTTTCAGACCATGGTTGACCATGGGTAACCGAAACCATGGAAAGTGAAACCTTGGATAAGAGGTCTGATATCAGACCACACTAATTTCTCTAGCAAAACTTTGAACTCAGCAATACATAGTTTTACATTTTTAACCACATGCTGCTTTATTCTCTTTGACCGTTTAATGAGTTTATAACTTATCTTCCCATGCTATTCAACAGTGTTGAATATACAGCAAGCAGTCAATAAATAACTGTTTTATTATAGCAGGATGTTTAAAAAAAATTTTTTTTTGACGGCTGGTACAGGGATCTGAACTCTTGACCTTAGTGTTATAACACCGTGCTCTAACCAACTGAGCTAATAGCAGAATGTCCTCTAAATGTGTGAGATATTTGAGGAGAAAATGAGAACCCTCCTCTTCGCCCCACCTTCACTAGCAGGAAAATGAGGGGATGAAAATAAAAAAAGTTGTATGTTTAATAAAATTACTCATGGGCCGGCCCGGTGGCGCACTGCTATAGTGCGCCGCTTGGGAGTGCGGCGGCGCTCCCGCCGAGGGTTCGGATCCCACATACAGACCGGTTCCTGCTCACTGGCTGAGCGAGGTGCGGACGCAACACCGAGGGTTGCGATCCATTGCTGGACACGAAAAAAGACAAAAAGGAAAATAAATAAATAAATAAATAAATAAATAAAATTACTCATCCTTTAGTACTATCAAATCCTGCTCTCATATCTTTAAATCCTATTTCTTCAAATTCTGGCAACAAACACCTGTGAGAGAAATGTATTTGGTTACAGAAATCCAAAGAATAAAAGGGTCTATACATTTCTCAAACGATGTGAAATAGAGTATTTTGAAAAATACTGTCAATCACCATAGCATCCTAACAATACAGCCCTAAATATTTTATTAAAGTGATGACACCCAAAAGGAACTGCCATAAAATATCAAGTTCCTAATATCTGACAAGCCAGGGAAAGCCATATTGTGTGCCAATTCCTTAAAAATACAAGAAGTTATTTTCATATCTTTCTCAAAAAATAATGAAGATGAGTGCTAAATAGAACAGCCAGTGAGAACATACGAAGTTCTCTAGTTCAGTGGTTCTCAACATGTGATCTGTGGACCCCTGGGGGTTACTGAGGCTCTTCCAGGAAGTCTGTAAGATCCAAGCTATTTTCATAATACAAAACCATTATATCTTGTTCATGGTATTGACATATGCACAAATGGTGCACCGAGGGTGCAAGGGCAATGACTGATAAAACTGCTAGTGCCTTAGCACCAACAAGACAGTGGCATCAAAGTATACTGGCAGTCACTGCATTCTTCACGACCACACACTCATTTAAAACAAAAACAAAACCCAGCCAGTCTTACTTAAGAATATCCTTGATGAAGGAAGCAGAAAAATTATCGTTTTTATTAAACCTCAACCTTGAGGACACATCTTAATACTCCATGTGACAAATGGAAAGTATGCATTAAATACTTCTGCTGCATACCAGTGGGTTTTCATGTAACACAGTAAAGAAAATTCAGATACAGTTTCAGATTCCACTTTGCAACTAACTTTTACAAAACTACCACTTGTCGAAGTAATGAATATCCACAATTTTCTGAAAAGGCTATTAAATACTCCTCCCCTTTCCAACTACATATCTGTGTAAGGTCAGATTTTGTTCACACACTTCAACCAATACTTACAAAACAATGTATTGTAATGTATTGAATGCAGAAGTAAATATGAGAATCCGACTGTATACTATTAAAGAAATTTACAAAAAATGTAACAATGCTACTTTATTCACTAAATTTTTGTTCTGTCTTGAAAATTTTTTTTCATAAAAATGTTTATAATGGGTTTGTGATGGTTATTTTAAATGAATTAAACACATTCTAAAAATTTTGTTTTAATTTTTTTTTTTTTTGTCTTTTTCGTGACCGGTAAGGGGATCGCAACCCTTGGCTTGGTGTTGTCCGCACCTCGCTCAGCCAGTGAGTGCACAGGCCAGTCCTATATAGGATCCAAACCCGCGGCGGGAGCGTCGCTGCGCTCCCAGCGCGGCACAGTGCGCCACGGGGCCGGCCCTGTTTTAATTTTTAATACAGTAAATATTTTAGATATAACCCACATAAATAAAAGCCCTTTAGGGTCCTCAATAATATTAAAGAGTACAAAGGGGTCCTGAGACCAAAAAGTTTGGGAATTGCTGCTATAGTTGATGAAAAGCTTCACCCTGCGGAGCCCTGCCCCATTTTACACACAGCAGGACTTATAAATTATCTAATTTATCTTATTTAGCAAGTAATACTTTAAGAATACTACTTGTTCCCTGTACATCTTCTCCAATATTGCAATGTATGGGGCCAGCCCGTGGCTCACTCGGGAGAGTGCGGTGCTGATAATACCAAGGCCATGGGTTCGGATCCCATATAGGGATGGCCGGTTAGCTCGCTGGGTAAGCATGGTGCTGACAACACCAAGCCAAGGGTTAAGATCCCCTTACGGGTCATCTTAAAAAAAATAAAAAATAAAATAAATAAATATGTATATATATATATTATTGCAATGTATGACCAACTGAATTATTATAAAATGAAGATCATTCAGATCCAGAAATAGACCTCTGCCAACCACCACAGAAGCCCTTTCCAAGTACTCCATCCTGAACAGAATACCCTCTTCCTCCTGAAGGAAGTAACCATTATCTGAGTTTTATAGTCATCACTTCCTTGCCATCTTCTTTTTATGGTTTTGGCACCTATCAGTGCTTCCCTAGACACCACAGCTCAGTTTTGCCCATTAAAAAAAAAGTTTTGTGTCTTTTAGGTCTCTTTAAATCCATAGGTTTCTCTATCATCCCTTTCATTTCCTTATAATTTATTTATTAAAGAACCCAGGCTGTTTGATCTACAGAGATCCCCATGTTTGGGTTTTGCTGATTACTTATTCTTGGTACAGTTGAACATGTTGCTGTGTTTGGGTATTTCCTGAAAACTGACAGATGGAGCCAGAGATTGGATCAGACTCAGGTTCAATCCCTCTTTGGCAAAACTACATTTAGGTATTGTTTAGTAAGACTATGGAAGGCTCGAAATGCCTGACTCTCTTTTTGTGATCTTAGGAACCTCTGATTTTTACTATCTATATCTATTCAGTCAATGAGGACTGTAAAAAGTGATACATTAATTCTACCATTTCGTTTTCATTTATTAGTTGAAAGCATTTTGCCCCTCATCTATGATTTGATTATCTATTGGTTCAGTTTACATAGAAAAGGCAGGGTAGGGCCGGCCCCTGTGGCGCACTCGGGAGGGCGCAACAATGCTCCCGCCATGGGTTCAGATCCTATATAGGAATGGCCGGTGCGCTCACTGGCTGAGCATGTTGCAGGCAACCCCACGCCAAGGGTTGCGATCCCCTTACCAGTCACGAAAAAGACACACACACAAAAAAAAAAAAGAAAAAGAAAAGGCAGGGTAAATACTTGATTCTTTTCCTTTACTAATTTTCAAGATAATGAATTGGTTTCCTACTGTCCTCTAAAGGTGACCAATTATTTTTATTATTACTTTTTAAACATTATTAAGAACTCATGGGTTTAAACACATTTGATTAACCACCCTGTTAAATTTCCAAACATGTTTTGGCTACTAAAGGCTAGATTTAACTACATTAGATTCAGTGGTGTAAAGATCAACTTCACATCTGAACGTGGACATCTCCATAAGCAAAGCTTTTTCAGTTATGAAGAAAGCTAATAATTAGTTCTTAAATACACAAGAGAATTCAAGGTAGATTTAAAAATTTCATTTTCTTAACCCATATATTAAGATAATAAATTTAGATAAAATTAAAGAGTAGTTTACTACTTGTTTAGTACATGTTTGCTAACTATATTTTTGAAAATTCTTCAATGAGTTCCCCTCAGTTTTCAGAATAAAATTAAATCTCATTAGCTTAGCTAATAAGACATTATAGTTTGGTCTCTTCAGCCTCATATCTTGCCACTCTGTCACTTACCCTCTCATCTTTTAGGGTAGTATAAATTTTTAAAAAGTTGTCTGTTTTGGAGATACCATTTTCCTGATACAATGTTTAAAAAAACTATCCATAAAAATCTAGAAACAGCTCACATTACAATTTTTTTTTTTTAACAAGAATCTGACTCAATTAACTTTGGCATACACACACACACAAAATCATGACCCAGTCGTTGAAAGTAATTACTCTAAAGTAACTTTAAAAATCAAAAATAAGTTATTGTTTGAAAACAGTGGTACATTCTACAGGCAAAGCCTACATCTATCTATTTTTAAGCTACAAAGAACATATAAGAAACAAAATAAGAACACAAGGGCTAAAAGTGAAATATTTTATTATCAGTTTGAAGTTTCCAAAAGGGAGTATTTTGCATGTTCCCAGTGAAAAAAATGATGCAAATAAAATAAAATCTTATTTTTACCAAAATGAGATATGAATAAGACTTTCCCAGAAAGATAATTTCCAGAGAGCAGAGCAATCACCCTAAACATTTAAACATATAAGAGATTTAAAATGCCCATGCTACTCATTCTCATTAAGAAGCACGCACAAAACATCAAGAATTATTTTAACAGTGTTTCTCAATTTGGGATCCTAAGATATAGTCTCAGTGTTCCTTGAGTTCTCTATGAGAATTTCTAAATGATATATTTTCATCATTATGATTGTTAAAAAAAATAATATAAGCACATTCTGGATCATCTGGCTGATCACCTTAATATCATAATTTTGGTGCTTACATTCCTGTTTAGGGGTGTACTAGTGCCATGTAGTTACACTTTAATAATCGAGGGCTAATAAAAAAAAGAGTAGAAGTAAATGGTGCATTCAACCAAGTAAAGGCCAAAATTACATGATCAGTGAGAGGATCTCCATACTTTGCAGAAAAATGTTGGGAGAATCAGGTCATCACCTGGCACACAGCAGTACTGGCATGCTGAACTCAAAAAGAACTTACAGGGACTGCTTAATGGGTATGGGGTTTCTCTTCAGAGTGATGGAATTAGACAGTGATGGTTACACAGCATTGTGAATATACTGGAAGCCACTGTATTATATATTTTCAAATGGTGAATTTTATATTTTACCTCAATAGAAAAGAAAAAAAGAACATACGGCATAGCAGTCAGTACTACAGACATCATCATGTAACATATGAAATGTATGTTGCTAATTTGAATGTAACTGATTTGGTAGTTTGTTTTAAACCTATAAATCAGCTTACAGTTGTACCTGAGGAATTTACACCTGGTTTTGTTAATATCTATTACATTAAAAGCAAAATAATTTAAATCAATACCAGGGGTTGAAAGACACCATCTGCCCTTTAAGAAGGAGATATATATAAATAAAGTTTGAGAAAAACTGATATGAAAGACTCACAAACATTATCCCTATCTTATTTTTCTAAAGCTTTAGAAATAAAACAGTAAAAGTGGAAACTTAAAGTAAAATTTATATCTTCTTTATAAATTATTCCAAGACCTTTGAAGATTCTCAGTTACCCATATAACATTTCCACTTGCAAATATAGAATATCAATTTGAACATAACATCTGCTTAACAAATACACATTGCTTTTGTAAAAGGGAACAAAGATAAAAAGAATCGGGCACTGATTTCCTTTTCAGTTTCTGCTTGCTCCTCTACAATTAAACAAAGTTGCTAGTCAGCAACTTCTAGTGATTTTAGCTAGACTTTGATTTATTAATAAACTCAAAAAAGAAATACCTTCCTGTGCTGACAACTGGTAGGCTGTCACAGATGGGGACAGTGCAGTGACAGAACAGTGATGGGAAGAAGGAAACAGCTATGAGCTACTTCAGAATCCTAAGGAAGGAGACAAGCAGTTTGAAAAGTACACTAAACACAGCTCCTATGGAGTCTGCCAGCAAAACATCAATTAAAAGTCTTTCCTATCATTTGAGTACTAAGAGGTTTAATCTTGGCAGTGGAGAGCTCAAAAGTGCTTCAGCCTGAAACATAACAGATCAAGGAGTTTTAAAAAGCAAATAGTTCAATTACTGAACTCAAGTGTGCTTTGGAAATACATTTAATAAACCCAGATTGACTCATTCATTCAACTAATATGAATTTGTGTATGGTATGTGGTGGTAATTTATACTCTACCAACAATTATATAAACTGTAGATGTTGCTCCAAAAAGTTTCTTGCCATGTTGAAATCAAAGATACGCAGGTTAGAAATTTTTTTGAGCCATTATTGTGCCAGACAATAAAAAATAAAGTACAATTTTGGAACTCACAGATCTGATTAGTTAATGTCACTCTCAAGAGTCACCCAAAGGTTAATGAGAAAGTAGGTTTTTATTCTGTGAGGCTGGTATGTAGCAAGGCACGTGCATAGGTAGTAAGTAGCTATCACTCAATAGTGTTTACCTCTCAATTCTCATTTCACCCTCAAAATCACCCTAAAATGAAGTAGGTATTATTCTTCTTTTTCAAATTAAAAAAAAAAAAAAAGAAAAGAAAAAAGAAAGAAAATTTTACCTACAGAGCAGTAAGTAATAATAGAATTACATGAATAAAAGAAATTCCAGTTTGGGAACTGCCAAGTTAAACAAAGTCAAAGGCATTTTTTTTTTTTTTTGTCTTTTTTCCGTGTCCGGCAACGGATCGCAACCCTCAGTGTCGCCCCCATACCGGACCGGGACCGGCAACGGGATCACAACCCTCGGCGTTGCTCCCACACCTCGCTCAGCCAGTGAGCGGGAACCGGTCTATATGTGGGATCCGAACCCTCGGCGGGAGCGCCGCCGCGCTTCCCAAGCGGCGCACTAACTCAGTGCACCACCGGGCCGGCCCCAAAGGCATTTTTAAAGTGAAAAACTTCTAAATCTTCAGTATGCTAATGCACACCATTAATTTCTAAGTAAGATGTACAATATGTGACTTCCAAGACCTAATAATCCTTTTCTGTGTGGAACAGGTGATGGACTAATGAGCTATGAAATACTTAGAAATTGCTGCTTTTGTGGTCTTACAAAATTTGAAGATTCGTGAAAGTTTGGGGATTAATCTTTGGAGACTATCTTAGAATATGTATTATTTAATCCTTATATTAACATTGGTGAGGACAGGAATCCCACATAATCATTCTTTACAGGGAGGGGATCTAGAGACCTGGATGATTATGCAGGATTGCATATTCTGGGATCCAAATTGCCCTGTGAAACAAAAGGGCAAAAACTATTCTAATGATTACATCTTCCGGACATAAAGAGAGGCCATGGTGGAAGGAAGAATTATCAGTGATCTCTAAACGTCCGCTAATCAGAATCACTTGGGCATGCTGATCTTAAAAAAAAAAAAAAAAAATCAAATTTCCACAATTAAAATTCTGATTCAGTATGTTGAGGTGGGGTCCCAGGTGATTCTAATGAAGGTAGAGTTAGAAGATAGGGGAAGAGACTGGAGAGGCTGGCTTTCAAGAGGATTAAAACAGAAGGGCAGATGCCTCCAGCTGCCATCTCAGATGGGAGTCAAGAAACAGTAAGTCACGGACCATGACTCTAAGAATTTGCTATCTTTTGTGTATATAGGAGGGTTGTATCATTGGAATAGTTCAGATTTGGGTTTGACCTGCTCCATAACTTATTAGCTGTGTTAAAAGTGGGTGCCTCTAGTTCCTCATCTATAAAATAAAAATAATAACAGTATACACCTGATCATGTTGTCATAAGGTTTAAATTAGAAGATGTATATAAAGCACTTAGCAAAATGTTTGATATGTGATAAGAACTCAATAATACTCTTGTTACTGTTATTCCCAGTTTGTCTTTCCAGTAGTTTGTCTTTTGATTAGGAATAAGACTGTTAGGAGAAAAAAAGGTCCCACGAGGTTGTTTTGGGAAGAAACATTCCACAAAAATGTTTTGGAGAAAAAAAAAAAGCCATAAGGAACAGAATAGATAGTGCCAACTATCAAAAATGAGAAAAGGAGACTGAGTCCCTGGGACTCACAGAAATGAGAGAGAGAGACACAGAGAGAGACACAGAGACAGAGATATCCTGTCCCACACACATACCCCTCACTTGGACTCTGCACGGGCATTAAGAGGGGCCATGGATTTAACTAGTAGAAAGCCTCAATACCATTTTACATAAGAAAACTAAAGCTCTGAAGGTTAGTTATTTGCCCAAGGTCATGCCATTATTAAAGGGATTAAAATTTACGGCATTAAGAGGGGCCATGGATTTAACTAGTAGAAAGCCTCAATACCATTTTACATAAGAAAAATAAAGCTCTGAAGGTTAGTTATTTGCCCAAGGTCATGCCATTATTAAAGGGATTAAAATTTAGATCTTGCTTCAAGTCTAATGCTCCATCCACTCAACCATACTGTCCCCCCGCAAAAATTCCTCTTGAAGTCCTAGCTATGGGAAAGAAGCAAAAAGCCAAGCTACTCAGTGAAAACAAATGTATATTCAAAATATACGAGCTAAGGCTATTTGTATTTAATGGAAAGACCGGAGTACTGGAAAGATATTTGAATTTTAAGATTAGAGATTTAATCCTGATTGTCACTGGTTGTGTGACTTTAGGCAAAAAGCTTAATTTCTAGTTAGTTTGTTCACCTGGAAGAAGATTGTACACCTTGATACAAAATCAAAAGAATAATGCATTTGAAAATACTTTATAAACCATGTTGAGACTTTTGGTTCCAGCAATATGCAAACTAGTTTAGATTCAAGCCTTCCTGCCACGAACATCTAGATGCATGGCTGCGTTAACTAAAGTACAGGGGAAATCAACTAAGGCCAAAAACCAAGAGGGAACTAAAAACCACAATAGTAAGCATGAAAACTAATCTGTGACTGTCCCGATGCAGATGGGGAGTGTTGGTTTTTGGTCTTGGTAACTTAGGGGCTTACGTTTTGACATCTTTGCAAGGACAAGAGATGCTTCAGGCATGAATTAGGTAGGGAATTAGAACCAAATCCCTAGGGAATTTTGATTAATATTAATAAAAAGGTGGACTAAATATAGAATGATACTACACGTTTTAAAATCTGTCCATCAATACAGAGAGATAACAAGAAAGCTTGTCTGTCTTGATCTAAATTCTGGGTAAAGTAAAAATAAAAATTTCCCGAGAATCTGTAACTAAGGACTGGTGTCATACTCTCATTTAGGAAACTGCAGGTCAAAAACCTTTGCCTTTGGGCCAATGACACTTCTGTGCTAGGCTGAATTAAATGCAAAACTTCTTTGGAAGAGTCATTTCCAATCCAGGCCACACAAGGGTCCCACAGATAAATCTCTATTCCATTTAGCTCATAATCTAAGACTTTGAGAAATTGGATAAGAGGACAGAGTATAAATGTTTAAGTAATCAAAACCTTAAGAGAACAAGACACTATGAAAAAGAACAGGCAAATTTGAATAAAGACGAAATAAAACTTTGAAAAACGGAAAATATAAGCCAATGAAATTAAAAGCATTGATATGTTAAACAGCTAAATTATCAAGCAGAAGAATGAGTTAGTGAACTAAAAAGAGAAATCTGTGGAATTATCAACAACAGAAAAGAGAAATAAAAACATGAAGTATGAGAGAAAGGTAAGACATACAGGAGACATCAAGAAGATCCAATATAGTCCAAAAAAGGCTTCCAGAAGATGGAAAGATAGAGAACAGAAAAGGCAATATTTAGAGAATTCTTCAGAACTGATGAAAACACAAATCCTCAATTTTAGTAAATGTAACATACAAGGGTACTGCAAAAAGTTTGTGGAAAAATAGAATTAAAAGATAATACAAATCTTTTCATGAACTTTTCCAATGCCCTCATATATCAAACAGGATCAATAAATATCAAACTAACCCAGACACTTTGTAGTAAAAACATGTAAAACAAAGAGAAAATCGTAAATAGAGTGACCACATAACTTACTTTCCAAACTGGGACACTTTTGTCTGAGACAAATGCTAAACCAGGTGGGACTCCAAGACAAAAGGAGTAAATTGGAACTGTTTCGGACTGTGTACCAGTCAAGACATGTAGTCATTCTACTGAAGAATTGATATGGACAGTGACAGCAGACTTGCTGAAGACAAAAGACAGAAGACAATGGAATGACCTCTTTAATGAATAAGAGAGAACAACAGCATTGTTTTTCTAAATTTCTATATCCACCTACACTATCTTTCAAAAGTGAAAGCTAAATAAAAACATTTTCAGACAAAAGCAGATTGAGTTACTCATTCAAAGACCCTTGCTGAAACAATTACTAAAGGATGCATGTATCAGAAAGGAAATTCATTCCAGAAAGCTAGTACAGAAATTTAAAACACAATTCTATGAACATAATGCCAATTAATTAGAAAACTCTGATAAAGTAAAAACACGTTTAGAAAATTACAACTTACCACAAATGATTCAAGAAAGAAAAGAAAACCTGAATAGATCTACCACCTCACTTCAAAAAATAAAATAAAATAAAATAAAATAAAAATTGGGCTATATGGTTTTACAGTGAATGCTACTATATATTTAAGTACTAATACCCATCTTATTAAAACTGCTCCAGAAAGGAACAAAAGAAAGAAAAAAGGTAAATGTCCTCATTCGAGTCTGAGGCTGGTATAATCTTGATACCAAAATCATACAAGGGGAGAGCACAGTATGACCAAAAAATATATATACATATATATATGCCAATTTTCGTTTGCAGTTATAAAAATTCTAAATAAAATATTAGCAACCGAAAACTAATACAATAAACTTGACAAGCTAATTCTAAAATTCATATAGATGAGAAAAAGGGCCACGAATAATGAAGACCATTTTGAAAAAGAAGTTTAGAAGCACTTGCGTTATAAGACATCAAAACTTATAAAGTTACAGCAATTAAGGCATAGTGATACAGAAATAGACCAAAGGAATAAACAGAGCACTGAGAAACTGATTCACACATATAAAGAAACTTGTTATATCACAGATACAGCAATACAAATCAGTGGAGAAAGGGTGAGTGGACTACACAAAAAACAGTGTTGTGAAAATTCCTGTGGGAAAGAGTAAAATTAGATCTCTAATTTGAAAAACGAATTTCAGCAGATAAAACTGAAAGTATAATAAAATGTTTCTTTTTCATATAAACAGCAATATATTCAGAATAGCATGATTTAATCAAAGAATATCAAACATTCTTTGACAAAATAGTTAGGTTTACTATGAATACTAGAATAAATGTTCCAGCTAGTTGGAACTAAAATAACTGGGTTAGATATGGACAACATAAATAGGTATACACACACACACACACACACACACGCGCGAGATACACCAAAACACAACTTTAAATGTATATACAGGGACTGGCTGGTTAGCTCGGTTGGTTAGAGTGTGGTGTCGTTAATACTACTAAGTATTCAGACCAGCCAGCCACAAAATGAATGAATGAATGAATGAATGAATGAACAAACGAATATAACTAATATAGTCCCTAGAGACAAAAAATTATCTTTAGGGAAAGGGGTATTTTATTCAAAAGATAGTCTCCATTTATTAATGTCCTTAGTTATATCATTTCTCATGAGCTAATTCCAACAAATAGCCAAACTAAAAATACATGAAGTTTTTCTTCATTAATCTCACAGATAATCATCTTTTTGGTATTACAATTTCCCCCTACCCCAGCCCGTGCAACTGAAAATCAGAATCAAGATATTACACAAAGTTTCAATCCTTGCCTTTTCTATTTAACTTATGGAATGAGCATTTTAATAAATCATTCAAATCTTTGAAATTCTGGTTTGGATGCCTGCACAGCAATCATTCATACACAAGTTTTTGCTAATCTTTTTAGCCTCATCTCTTCCCTTGGCTCACTGAGCTCCAGCCAGGATGGTCTTCTTCCAGTTCCTCCAGAGGGGAGGTCTTTCTAACTCAGGGCCTTTGGACATGCCATTTCTTTTTGTCTGGTACACTGTTTCCTTAATACCCCCACCGAAAAATAAAAATAAGAAATCAGTTCTCTCTCTTAAAATATTTCACTACACCCTTTTTCTTCATAGCACATGTCACAATTTGTAAATATACATTTATTGGTATAATTTGTTGAATATCTGTAATACTTCAAATGGAAGCAAAGAGCATACCTATTCTGTTCTCTGCTTTATCTCTAGTACGTAGCATGGTGTTTGTTCCATAGAAGTGAAATATACTACTAAAAAACCCATTTTCATGTTCAAACCTTAAATATGCATACTTGTACATTTTCTTTCATTGCATTGACTAACATAACTAAATTAAGATTTTAATGGTGGAAAAGTTAAAATTCTTACATTACCTCTAAAAATATACAGTTAACTACTCTCCAAAAAAGGGCATATAAATTCTTTTTATTGTATTATCACACTGCAAGATTCTTTCTAGCTTAAAAATTATGTGATTCTAATCCCATTTCATTAACCTGATAACAGTATTGTTCTGATTGTATTCATAAATGAAACATTACAAATATTCAGCTGTGGGTAAACAAAAACAGGAGATTTGGTAGAGAAATATTAACTGGCTTAAAAATGCTTTCTTAATACACCCACGTAAATAAAATATAATATTAAACATGAAGCAAGCTACTGGTATACATTATTGGAACAGCTCTGTGTCTGTTTTTTTTTTTTTTTTTCTTTTGTCCTTTTTGAGACCGGCCGCACCGCGCTCAGCCAGTGAGCGCTGTGAGCGCACCGGTCATCCCTATATAGGATCCAAACCCGCGGCGGGAGCGCTGCTGCACTCCCAGCGCCGCACTCTCCCGAGTGCGCCACGGGCTCGGCCCTGTGTCTGTTTAAAAACAAGGGTTAGGGCAATATTCCAATGTTAAACAAACTTGTATATTCGATTGGGGAACTAATGATTTATATATCCCTGAAGCCTCAAATTAGAGTAATTTTCAGACTGTGGCACAATATATATTAAAGTACAGTAACAATGATAATATCATAAAATCCAGCAAAAGGAGAAGGGAATTTAATTATTTTCTATAACCTTAGAAAGTGATGTACACCTATAATCCTGGCAGTAAATATTATAGTATACCACATGCTAATTAACTTTCTTGCCCTATAGAAGCACATCCTTGATTCTCTAACAGAGGTCAATATGAATATTAAACATACATTACAGCCAATTTTCCTTAAACACTCCCATTTTGTACGTTATTTCTTCATACCTATATATACCTATATATACGGGTATAAACAATGAACAGCCTATGGTTTCTTAGACTAGCTTCTAGTATATTAAGACTTAGCATCTCCTCTGGCCTACTGAGTTAGTTTAACTTTTGATATAAACATTTAAAAGTTAGGAAGAATAAAAGATAAGAAATACAAGTATAAAGGAAGAGGACAGAGTTTTTACTGGCATGAAAATTCAGAAGAAAGCTTTTCAGCGCTCCTTATTTCTTTTCCCATGAGAAAACCCCAAACACTGTATGTATTCCTTTAGAAGACTCAACAAGAAAGAGGCATAAGAAATTCAAAACAGAACATTAAAGGGAACAAAGATAAAAGCAATCACAAATACTTAATCTTAGAACCGTGAACTTTGATTCAGAGAAGCAAAGAATTTAGAGTTCCATATTTACCCTCTGAGAAAAAAGTAAAAGAGAGTATTAAGAAATGTTCCTTAAGACATTTTGACATACATGCCCCACACATTGGTGGTTTTCCCATTCTCTGGAATTCCAAATCATTTATCTCTTAACAGTTTTCGTAAAATGTCAATTTGCTTTTCAAGATTGCACTTTTACATGATTTATGAAAAATGCTTTCCACACACACAAAAAAAGCTTTCCAGGAATTCAACAAGTCAGCAAATAAGGAACACCAGGAAAGCTGTGACACAGATAATTTAGGAGGATCTTCTAACAGAATAGAAAATTTTTTAAAAAAAAGTCTTTTCTGGATACCCCTGAAATGATAGTTGATGGGGGATAAATAGATGATAGGGGATAAAGAAAAACAAATTTCGTTTTCCAAAAGTTAAAAATGGGATGGAGAAACAAAACAGACCAAGGACAGATAAAACATCATTAGTTTTAATTGCCATAATAACAAAGAAACCTTTAAGAGGTACTGGTGGCCAGAGTAGTCAACATTATATAGTTTATTCAAACTCCTGAAAACATGACCTCTTCTTTTTTGCATTAAATGCATGCCAATAAACAATAAACTAAATACAGTGGGCCTTCCATATCTGGGGGTTCTGGATCTAGATCTGTAGATTCAACCATCATGGACTAAAAATATTTGATAAAGAAAAAATTGTGTCTGTACTGAAAATGTACAGACTTTCTCTCCTAAAGAATAAAGTATACCAACCATTTACATAGCAGTTACATTGTATCAGGTATTAAAAATAATCTAGAGATAATTTAAAGTATACAGGAGAATGGGAATAGGTTATATGCAAAAAACCATGCCATTTTATACCAGGGACTTGAGCATCTGTGGATTTTGGTATCTGTGGGGGGTCCTGAAACCAATACCTCCCGGATACCAAGGGAGGACCGACCATACATATTGATTGTCAAAAGCATTTCACTGCTGACTGTCAAAAGCATTTCACTTTGGTCACTGGTAAAATAATGAGGCTGTTCCAGCAAACAAACTAGAATAACATATTAGAGTTTCACTCAAATCTTGCAGTTGCTATAACAAAAAATAAGACAGGTACATATTGTAAGCAGCTAACATTTTTACATATTTACAACATCTGAAGGCTACTGAAATGGGCTTTTTTTCACTATGAAAACGTGGGTTCTAATCCAACTTGATAAAAGATAATTGCCCACTGGACATCTCCACTCAAATATATACAAGTATCTCAAACTCTGTATATTCAAGACTGACCTAACTATGTTTCTCAAAATCCTGTTTATTCACTCTCCACTTAGCTGCCCAGAAATGTGGGAGCCTGCCTTATTACTTTACACATTCAACTGTCAACCAAGTGCCACCTAGTGTAAGCTCCTATTCTCTATCCTTACAGCTATTACCGTAGTTCAAGTCCCAATTATTTCTAACGCAGACTTCTGTTTCATCTCCAACTCTGTCTGCATCCAATCAATTTTCTATAACATCGCCACAGTAATTATTGTCACTTATACTTAAAAACCTTCAACTACACATCTACAATACAAATTCCTTATTATAACAGGATCTTCACATTCAGGTCCCTTCCTACCAGTAGTCTCATTTCTCACTTTGCTCCTTTATTTTCCATATAGAGGCCATATTTGCTTTTGTTTTCCTGGATTGTTCTGTGAATATATATAGTTTTGCCTGGTGTACTCTTATCAACCTGGAGAACACCAGGTCTCTTTGGATCTGGCTTAGTCATGCACCACTTTAAGAAGCCTCTCCCGGCTCTCTCTCCAAGGGAAGACAGACACTTGTGTCTCATTATATTCTATGCATACATGTGTCATATCACTGATAAAACTCTATAGCCCTATGACATAAACTTCTAGCTATTAAGGTCCCCAAGCATAGATGCTGTACCTTATTCACATTTTTTTTTTTTTATTTTTTGTCTTTTTGTCTTTTTTTTTTTCGTGACCGGCAATGGATCGCAACCCTCAGTGTCGTGCCCGTACCAGACCAGGACCGGCAACGGAATCGCAACCATCAGTGTTGCTCCTGCTCCTCGCTCAGCCAGTGAGCGGCCGGTCTGTATGTGGGATCCGAACCCTCGGCGGGNTTTTTTTTTTATTTTTTGTCTTTTTGTCTTTTTTTTTTCGTGACCGGCAATGGATCGCAACCCTCAGTGTCGCGCCCGTACCAGACCAGGACCGGCAACGGAATCGCAACCATCAGTGTTGCTCCTGCTCCTCGCTCAGCCAGTGAGCGGCCGGTCTGTATGTGGGATCCGAACCCTCGGCGGGAGCGCCGCTGCGCTTCCCAAGCGGCGCACTATAGCAGTGCGCCACCGGGCCGGCCCCTTATTCACATTTATATTCCCACTCCTTAGCTATTTGGCACATAGCACATGATCAAAAATTACCAGCCAGATGAAGGAATGTTTACTATGTGTATGTTTGTTATTTCTCCTTCTCACCAAATAAACAAGAGGATAATACTATTCTAAACAATATTACTCTGTTAAAGAGCAAACAGGTGACACATTTAAGGTGCATTTTAGAGATATCAGGTCAATCAGAGAATGTGACAAGAACTATCTTTGAAACCAGAAATGGCAGAAGTTGTTTTAAAACATACCTTTTGGAAGCCTCTAAAATACTCATTACATGCTTCCTTATACCTATATACAACATCATCAACAGAATACCTATACACCACTTTCTCAGTGTTAGCTGCTGCATCTAGATTCTTACTTCAGTAAAACATTTATTTCTAGAATGGATTAGGAAGATACTGACATGAGTAATGAATCACCAAAAACTTACAAACATCTCTATTTATGTTAAAAATGTCTCTATATTAAAAACAAAATAATTCATGATAATTACACATTTTTTGCCAAAGAAGAGAATGACTATGTAATAATATATTTATTGACTTCCACTTCACTATATGCCTGCCGCTAGGAGCAGAAACACACAAAACAGTTCTCAAGGGAGAAAAGCCTTTAAATTCAATCTTAAAACAGGCCATCTTAACCATTTTAAGTATGGTTAGAAATGGCAAAGTATTTCTGGATTATTTTCAAAGCTAATGCTATCATTATGAAAAACTTCAGGGTTAATAAAATTTTAAAGCTAAAAGCTGAAGGGAACTAGGATTACTAGTACATCAGAACTTAGCACTGTGAATAAGTGATTTCATGGTTTAAGATGTTCCTCAATATTCTCCGTCTTATCTGTAAAATGGTTACAAATATATGAAAATTTTAGAAGTTTGTTTTTGCGAAGTACTTTGGGGAAGAATACATTAAAGTTTGATTTTTTTTTAAAAAGCACTAATTCCTATCAGTAAAATTCTAAATTTCTTTTGTTAGTTAACTGCTTCCTCTCATCACTTGGCCAAGAGAACAGAACATATCATGGGCTTATAGTGTAAACAGTAGTAATCCTAAGTAAGGCATCTAATACAAGAGTACTTCAAAAAGTTTGTGGAGAAGTAGAATTAAAGATAACATAAATCTTTCCATGAACTTTTTGAAGTACCCTGGTATATCTATTTGCATTCACCCACACTGTGAGGATGGGGATCTAGCTTATTTTTATTGGCATCCAGGAAAGCAATTCTATATAACCTATGTTCCACTTCTGCTTCTTTGGTTCAGTGGCAAGTTCTTATTCTAGAGTAGCACTGTCCAATAGAAATTTCAGTGATAATGGAAATATTGTATATCTGCACTGGGCAATACGGTAGCCACTATCCACATGTATGTAGTGAGCACTTGAAATATAATTAGCATGACTGAATAACTTAATTTTAAATTAAATTAAAATTTACTTTACTTAAATAGAGACGCTATTTGGACAGTGCAGTAGAGATCCAGAATGCCACAGCCAACAAACTATATCAAGTAATTTGATGCGGTTCCCATCAGCCTGGATTTGGGTTAGAAACATACTAGGGCAGCCTCTCCCCAAAACAAAAGTCAGGCAATAGATCTGAAGAGATGAATCACCAAAGACACACCAGGAGTCTGCCAATTTTCTCTGCAAAGGGCCAAAAAAGTAAATATTTTAGGTTTTGAAGGTCATTAGGCCAAAAGGTCTGTCAAAACTATTCAACTCTGCCATTGTAGTACAAAAGTAGCCATAGAGGATACATAAACAAACGCATGTGGCTATGTTCCAACAAACTTTATTTACAAACATTGAAATTAGAATTTCATATAATTATCATGTGTCGTGGAATATTATTCTCTTTTAGATTTTTTCCCCCAACCATTTAAAATGTTAAAACTACTTCTAGTTTGCAGGCCATACAAACATAAGCTGTGAGGCCAAACTACCAGCCTCTGAGACATAAGAAAGGTCAGTAAGCAGATGAATAGATGTTCAACATCATTAATCATCAAGGAAATGAAAACTAAAACCACAAGACCTCACTAGAATGGCAAATAATGATAATATCAAATGCTGGTGAAAATGTGCAGCAATCAGAACACTGCTGGTGAGACAGTAAAATCATACAATCACTTTGGAAAACTGACAGTTTCTTTAAAAAGGTAAACATACACCATAGGACTTAGCCACTCTACTCCTAGCTACTTAAGAGAAATGAAAATAAACATCCACGCAAAGACTTGTATATTATGAACATTCATAGCACCTTTATTCACAATGACCAAAAATTGGGAAACAACCCAAATACGTCCCACAGGCTGAATGGGTACATCAAACGTGGTATGTTCATTCAATGGAATACTTCTTAGCACTAAAAAGTAACCAACTACTGATACTATGCAACAACATGAATGAATCTCAAAATCACTGTGCTGAAAGCAGTCAGTTAACAAAAAAGTACAAATTGAATAAGTCCATATATAAAATTCCAGAAAATACAAATTAATTTATAGTGACAGAATGCAAATAAGGTTTGCCTGGGACTGAGGTGAGGGAAGATAAGACTGCAAAGAGTTATGAGGAAATGTTCTATATTTTGATCCTAATGAAGGTGTATATATTTGTCAATTTGTACACTTTACAATGTACAAGTGTACAATTGTACACTTTAAATGGATGCAGTTTACACATAAAATTGATTTAAAAAAAAAAAAACAAACTTGATTCTTTGGCATCAGATTTACCCAAAAGCAATCTCTATGAATCCAAATATCCACTTGTACAAGTGTACAATTGTACACTTTAAATGGATGCAGTTTACACATAAAATGGATTTAAAAAAAAAAAAAACAAACTTGATTCTATGGCATCAGATTTACCCAATAGCAATCTCTATGAATCCAAATATCCACTTTTATGAGTGCTTGTTCACATCTGAGGTGATGGATATGGGAGGGACAGATAAGTTATTTTTGAAGTCTCACACTATCACTGTTGATGGGAAATGTGCCTTTGGGGATCTCCAGGGCACAGTAATGCTAACCTAAATAAAGAGCTTTGAATGGACAGGTTTTAGGAATTCTGCAAATTGAAAACTTTCCTGTTCACATCATTCAGATCTCCCTGTTTGGCATGTGGCTTTTCAGTCAGACTAAAACGCAGAATTCCAAGAATTAGTAAATGATCCTTTACACACAACAAATTTTCATTTGTAACACCTTTGGGATAATGTTCTTATTTTAAATATGCCTTGTTACTCAGGTTCAATTTGTCTAAAAAACATTAGGTTCATAATTAGATTTTATGAAGGCTCAAAGTTACTTAGCTCTGGAACAACAGTATCAGTTCAAAATATTAAGAGTAAGAAAAACAAGGTCCCATTTTCCAGTAAGTTTTATTTAATCTTTATTCTTAGGTACGTTTCAGACTAGTTTTTGACCAGAACTTACAGGGATTCCTTAGATGTGTCAATGATAGACTGAAGATAAAAGTATCACTAACAAAAACATTATATTCTAAATAACTTGTGGTTATATTGTGGGCAAAATTGGGATGAATTTTTTTCACCTAAGTATAGATATGTGAAATACATATCTGACTTCCCAGATTCTTTTCATAGCAAACAGGTTTCTAGAGTCAAATTAAGTTTCAGGACTGACTTTAGACAACATCTTTTTGGAAGACAGAAATAAAGCACCAAAATTCAGGAGTCATTGGAAGTGAATGAAGTTAAAATATAGAGCTTTAAAATTATTTTTGCCAAACTCACGACACATGCTTTCAAAACTTTACAAACAGATTATAAATAGAATTTAAAAAATCCTAAGAAAATCCTTCTTTTCCCTTTCTAACCTTAAATATACCCCTATTAACCATATAATTGACTCAAACTTCAGGGCAAATGTCTGCTATAACTTTCAATTCTTTGAGACAGCACACTTCAAATATCATAATTTCTTATCATACGAAGTACAAATGAGATCAGCATTTGTGTCCAATGCAAGTTCATACACTTAGAAATTAAAAGGCCACCACAAGATTACAACTTCCTGTAGTGTAGTAGTACAAGGGATATTTTAGTAATCTGTTTGTTTTCAGACAAAACTTGCTTCTCAGAGGAAAATTGTTTCCATAGGAAAACATTTTGATTGTTTTTCATCTAACTCATCTTTTTCAAAGAGAGGTTTAAACACAGGGGCTTTTATGTGAATATCATATATCAGTCTACCAGCATCAACATCTGACTTATAATGTCAATTTCTTGTCCCATAAGAAACTTCTTTTGTTGCTTACTGACCAACTAAGAGACCTGTTATTGTTTGGGGCATGACGGAACTCAATTTGTAAGAAGTGCTACAGATTACTAGATCCTAAAGGAAAAGACCCTGGGAGTTTAAGAAACTGGGTGGTGGGACAGAGGAAGATATATTTAGATAGGTAAAATGGAAATATTAGTATGAGTATAAATATTCCAAGAAATTTTACAAATACATACATATGAATTGAGAACATAGAAATATATTTGGGAGAGAATGGTAAGGATGACAATTGGAAACGCCATCCAGAATGCTGGAAGTAAAAAGGAATAACAGATCACCTAATCCAGGCTCAAAGAGACCATATGAGTTGCCTAATTAAATAGCATAACGCATATAAAAAGGCTTAGCATAGTGCTTGGCACATAATAAATTCTCAGTAAATGTTTGTATCTCCTTTCCCTCATGCCCAACCAGTCTCACTCCAGTTTTTTTTTTAATTGATTATGAATATTCATGAGATACAGAGCTGGTTGTCGTCCCTCTTGTCCAAGATGTGAAGGCCAGATTCACACCGGCAGCTTGCCCATTACCACAAATTGCGTTTGTACCCTGTGTCTCCCACCCCCTTGCCCCCTCCCACTCCACTATGTATCCTAAGGTATGTTCTCTCCCTCTGCGAGTCTAACACACTACTGTGGTCTTTCTTTCCTTCCTTCTTTCTCTCTTAGCTCCCACTTATGAGTGAGTATATACGGTATTTATCCCTCTGTGCTTTGCTTATTTCACTCAATATAAGTTTCTCCAAGCTCATCCATGTTGTTGCCAATGAGAGAATTTCATTCTTTTTTATGGCAGAGTAGTATTCCATTGTGTATATATACCACAGTTTCCTTATCCAATCATCCATCGATGGACATTTAAGTTGGTTCCATGTCTTGACTATTGTACACAGAGCTGCAATGAACATGTGAATGCAAGTATCCCTTTGACATGATTTCCATTCCTCTAGGTATATACCCAGAAGTGGGATTGCTGGATCATATGGAAGATCTATCTGTAGTTGTCTGAGAAACGTCCAAACTGTTTTCCATAGTGGTTGTACTAATTTACAGTCCCACCAACAGTGCAGGAGTGTTCCCTTCTCTCTACACCCTTGCCAGCATTTGTTATTCACCATCTTTTTGATAATAGCCAGTCTAACCAGGGTGAGGTGGTATCTCAGCATAGTTTAATTTGCATTTCCCTGATGACTAGTGATGTTGAGCATTTTTTCATGTACCTGTTGGCCATTTGTATGTCTTCCTTTGAAAAATGTCTATGCAGCTCCTTTGCCCATTTTTAAATTGGGTTGTTTGTTTCTTTACTGTGCAATTGCTTAAGTTCTTTGTATATTATGGATATTAATCCCTTATCAGCTGCATAATCAGCAAAAATTTTTTCCTACTCTGTAGGTTGTTGTTTCACTCTGTTGATTGTTTCCTTTGCTGTGCAGAAGCTTTTTAGTTTGATATACTCCCATTTGTTTATTTTTTCTTTTACTGTTTGTGCTTTAGGGCTCATGTTCATAAAGTCTGTGCCCAAACCTAGTTCCCAAAGTGTTTCACCTGTATTTTTTCTTAGTAATTTTACAGTTTCAGGTCTTATCACTTAAGATTTACAATAACCATCACCACAACCATTACCTAACTCTTCCAACAGTTAGTTTTCCAGTATTCCAGGGATGACATGTCTTTTAATTAGCCTATTTCAAGGAAAATTCCATTACTACTATCTAAAATGTACCTATGTTAGAGTAGCTGTGAGCATTAAATGAGATCATGTAAAGTCGCAAGCAGCTAAAAGTCCAATTAACACTAGTGTGAAGTTTCCAATTCTGCCTTCTCTCATCTCAAACATATCCTTTTCATTTTATGGCAGTAGGAGTGTGTGTGTCCTTGTGAATGTGCACACACACATAAAGGGCTGAACAGCCAAAGATACAAATATCCAAAATACTCAGGATCTAGTTTTTTACAATTCACCTCCTTCCCCCAGTATTTTGATATGTCCCCTGGGTACCAACCTCATTCCATTGAGAATTCCCTGCTAGTGAGTCACTACAAATATGAAGAGTGAATGTATTTCTCAGACATACTGGAATGGGAGGAAAAGGTAATGGGGTAGTAACAGCCCCTTATTCAGGGACATGTTGACAAAACCACAGTCTCATTACAAATTCACAAGTCAGTAACTCAGGCTTGTTATTATCTTCCCAATTCAAATATAAGGCCCCTGAAAGTAGGATATCACATCTTGTACTTCCTTCCGTGTGTCCACATAGCAATAAAAATAGGATATAGTAAATGCTTTATGGTTGCTATTAATCATCCTCAAGAATCCTCAAGAATATAATTCAATATTTATTTATGTATTTATTTATTTTTAAAATCTTATATAAAGATAACCAGTAAGGGGATCTTAACCCTTGGCTTGGTGTTGTCAGCACCACGCTCAGCCAGTGAGCGAACTGGCCATCCCTATATAGGATCCGAACCCATGGCCTACCCATGGCCTTGGTGTTATCAGCACTGCACTCTCCCGGGCCAGCCCAATATAATTCAATATTTAAAAATTCAGTTTGTATATAACTCTCCTGGAACACACATTGTGACCCTGAACTAGCCCTTCAACTGTAAATCAGCTTCTCAATAAAATGGTGTGAGCATTTTCATCTAAAAAGGAACACATCTTTAAATTTAAGTTTTAAAGTTCATGAATGGCCTGAAATTGCAGGCAAAATTTTATGTAGGTACATTCCCCCCAGCCCCCCTGGAGAGCAGTTAACACAGCTTCCATCATATTCTCAAGAAAATAAATAAAAAATCCCCAAAAGCTGAATAACGATAGCTTTATATTGCTTCTCCCCCACTGGCTTTGACATTAAAACTCTCAAATTACTCAGCTTGAGTTCTAAAAGCATATTTAAAAATCAACAGGATTGGGCGGGGGGTGGGGGGGCTCGGTATGGGTAGTTACTGAGGGGGGCATTATGGAGACTTTTGGGGTACTGATAATATTGATTTGATGTGAGTGCTGGTTATAAAGGAGTGTTCACTTTGTGAAAATTCATAAAGCTGAATATTTACATTTTTTGTACCTGTCTGTAGGTATATATTCCTTATTAAGAAGTTAAAAAGATAACAATGGTGGGTGGCTTATCCACAGCTGACATCATTACAGAATTTAAAATGATGCAGTAGGAGAGGCCCATGTGGTGAAGAACTGAGGCCTTCAGTCCAACCACCTGCACATAACTGAGGCCTGCCAAGGGCCATACCAATGAACTTGAAGGCAAATTCTCCACTCTCAGTCAAGCCTTGATACTGACCATGGCCCCAGCTGACAGTTTGACTGCAAATGAGATCCTGAATTCAGAACCATCTAGTTAAGCCACCCCAGATTCCTGACCCTGAGAATATCTGAGATAGTAAATGTTTGGCGTTTTTTTTTTGTTTTTAAAGGGTGACGCAATTTCGAAACACTATCTCCCTTACACATACTTAAGTGAGTACACGTAGCCTCAGCAGTAGGACCTCCAGACACACAGCTTACTGGTTTAAACTGGCAACTCCCCTCTTCAAAAGGCTGGTACAATATTGCTCTCAGAAACCAAGAAAAAAGAAAATACAGCTGGTGATAATGAACATCAATTTCTGGATCAAATGGAAGCTAATTTCCTGTATGATACAGAACAGGGATCTTATTGATGCTTCTTTCTACTACCTCCATCTAAATTAGAGATTATCCCATCACAGTGATATATTTTTTGTCTTATTGCCTAAGTGTCTGAATGACACTACATGCATATATACATCCCTTAATTTTTCTCAAGGCTTTTCTCACAAGAGGAAATACACTAGGGTCAGAGTTATCAAGTAAATACAAATATATTCTTTTAAAAATACAAACATACTATTTGTATAAATCCACAAAACAGGTAATCAGGGTGGGGGTGGGTGAGGGGATATAGCTACTCCAGTATCATCCAACACAAATGTAGCATGTTTTGAAATCAATGTATTCATTCTTGTATCTATGTCTGTGCTTCTGAAGCACTGCTCAAAGACAGCATCGGAATTTAACACTTCATCAGTCTGACTCCAGTGTCTCTCTCATTCTGAATCCCCTGCAGTGCTCTACACAGCAAAGGGCTTTGCATACATTCGTTTAAATGAAAAAAAGTTTTAAAAGTTACTGTTTTTTCTGTTTAAAATTCTCAAAAGTTGTACAGAACTGCCTTCTCAAATTGGACTACCCATAGTGCCTAACGTTTCTTTGCATATTCTTAAAAGCTGAGAAGACAACCATCACTTTTGCTATAATCAGGCTGAATTTTTACACCCTGTTAAATTTTAACTTGCCAGTTGCAATGATTCTTCACAACTCCCTAGAGTTTACACTGGCAGTCAATATTTAATTTCTGAACCTGAAATTTAAAGCAAACTATGACTACTGTGAAAATAGTATTTTCTGTTAGTACACAGTCATAATGCAGAGACCAGTAAATAACACAAAGATTCCATGTAAGACCCAGCATAGCAACATAAATCTCACAAAACCCCAGAATTAGTCTTCATGTATATTATATAATTATATATTTAATAGTTACATATTAAATAACATGTTTAATATATTATTATATTCTTTCCTTTTCCTCTCAAGCCTCTTTACACAGGCTAGCACTATTAAAGCTAACATCCGATCCTTAATCTTTTTCACTACCACTGTTCACTGAGAGTTGTCTTCATCTCTTTGCAATAACTAGCCAGAAAGTGAAGGTACTGAGTCCTCATTATCTTCACTGAACTTTAGATATTTAAAAAAAAAAAAAAAGGAAGGAGGGGCAACTGAAGATAATTAAATACAAACAAGATTGATTGCCCCCCCCCCCCAGACAATGTTTGTAATCACCACCTCTAAGGTGGGAATTAGATAAGGTCACCTAAGACCAAGAGTAAGAAATCCATCACATCAAAGAATTCCTTACGGCCACTCTTCTAAAGATGCTTGACTATGAATCAACTGAGCTAAAAGACAACCCAAATATTATAATTTTTCCATTATTAAAGTTTTATAGCACTTAAAATCTTCCATAAAACACATACCCTTAGAAGAGAGATGCGCAAGATTTCAGCCTGAGAGAACCTGAGAATCATGACGCTGAGCATCAATTAAAAAAAAAAAAAAAACAAAAACAGCTCACCCTGCTGGTTCAGAAAAGTACAAGATACATGACTCAACTATTTAGTTCTACATATGCAACTTTCAAATAATCACTGTCTTGAATCTGTAAAGGCTCCTTTATAAACTTCACAACTGAACAGTATTATGAGAAAAGTATTCCCCCTACAAGGCACTGCAGACTGGTCTTTAATGAATCTTTTATTTACTCATTCCACCTGGGGAAAGGTGTATCTTTTTGATGAGAAGGCTTTCTGCTACAATCAAGTACCACTTTAAAGTCTGTTAGTATTCAGTAGTAAAACTTAGTGGTCTAACAAAGAAACGCAGTATGTCCAATTCTCTTGAAGGAGGAAAAAATCCACTCACAAACTTATCCTGTTAACAAAAAGACCGCTAAAATTTAGAGTAACATATTACAGTTCTTAAAAGTAACAAAGAATAAAAATAAAACACTGACCAACATGCTCCCCTTTGTTTTGAAAAGTTGATTCTTATTTTGGTAGATTTATTTTGCGGTGGGTGGGAGGAAAACACCTCCTTACTAAAAATAAGATAGACTTTCCTTTGAACAAAAAGTGCCACGAAGATTGCTTTTACGATTCTTGACTTTCCAACATTTCCTTTCCAATAGTTAGGAAGGACAATGTTTTCTGCTTCAAAAATCTGTGAGATCACAGTAAGAGATACTTCTTCATGAAAAAAGAACATGTATGTTCATAAAAGTACTGGCTTCCTCTGCATTCCAAAGCATTGTTCAGAAAGGCTGTCTATTTCAAACCATGTTCTGGAATGCTCATGGACACCATACCACCCGCCCCCAGTAAATAAGAGCCCTGGACCCAAAGTCAAAAACACTTTGGTCCACTTAGCCTTACCTTAAGCAAATTTCTTATCAGTTCTGTGCTTTGGTTCTGTTCCTTAAAGTGGCAGAAGTAATTCCTGCCTACTTACTCTTTCAAGATGCAAGAATTTTTAAAAAATCCCATAAAATCCTCACGCTTCTTAGAAATGGCTGTTATAAAACTCAAGGTGCTACACTATTATTATTATTATTATTATTATTATTATTATTATTATTATTATTATTATTATTATTATTATCACCCTGATTCAAGTTTTACTGCTACTTCTGAAGTAGACCATGATACTGCCTTTAAAACACAAATCTTGTGGTCTTCCACCTGTGGTTATGTTTCTTGATATAATCTGTCCCGATAACTTGTCCCTAACACTCCAAAGATCTATAACGATCTCTGTCCTGAAAACTGATTCGTTTATTTGTTCAGTCTCTTCTCTCCCGATGAAAGAAACGGGTAGAAGTCACAACACTCCAGTTTCTTGCAGACGTATGAGGAGTAAGATCATTCTTTTTTTTTTTTTTTTGAGGAATGATGCTACACAGTTTGCAGAATAAAGGCGACACTTCTCGTTCGCTAATCTTTACCTACCACACCACAAAACCCAGTTGGGGTTGCAGTTGGTCACCTAGAAAATCGGAAGGTTCCCAACTATAAATCTGAATCAATAACTGTCATAAAAATATCAGACCTAAGGCACAGAGAGTAAAAACTTTATCTACTTTGCAAGAAATAACCCTACACTTCTCCAGCTGCTAGTGGGTTTGGTATGGGCTGTCCCTTCCCAGGGCCTGTGCAGTATCTTTAGGGGAAAGTGGCCTGGCCCCAAAGCACGCCCGGGGCAGATCTCAGCCAGATCAAGACCCTCCCTAGCGACGCCTGCACCCAGCCTTGCATCCCTCATTTCAGACACACCCCCCTCCACCCCGCGTTTCACAGGAGGTGTGGGCGCTCAACTCCTCACTGTGCACAGGGACCCGGGAGAGGCGGCGGGCCGAAGCCTGAGCCCCCGTTTTGGAGGACTGGGGAGCTTGGCTCTTCGGCCTGTGCGACTTGGAGCGTGGGTGCGAAGGGCGCATCCATCGAGGGGGAAGGAGGCCGAGGTGGGGGGTCTCGTGTTCCGGGGCGAGAAGAGGAAGGCGGCGGGAAAGACTCCAGAGAGCGAGGTTTATCCGTGCGAGGTTTTCTTTTTGTTACTGCTGGAGGGATGGCGGGTGTCACGGGGGGGGGTCCCCCTCAGGACCGAGTCAGCCAGGGGGTCTCCCTCCCTTCCCCGAGGTGTTGTGGGGGGACGCTGAGGACTTGGCGGAGGCCTCTCTCCAGCGGGAAGACAGTGACTGATGAGCGACGTCGGCTGTGCGCGCCGGACCGCCGATTCCTGCCATAGACTTTCCTTTGAACAAAAAGTGCCACGAAGATTGCTTTTACGATTCTTGACTTTCCAACATTTCCTTTCCAATAGTTAGGAAGGACAATGTTTTCTGCTTCAAAAATCTGTGAGATCACAGTAAGAGATACTTCTTCATGAAAAAAGAACATGTATGTTCATAAAAGTACTGGCTTCCTCTGCATTCCAAAGCATTGTTCAGAAAGGCTGTCTATTTCAAACCATGTTCTGGAATGCTCATGGACACCATACCACCC
>NW_007727562.1:274980-284869 GCF_000696425.1 Galeopterus variegatus
CCGCTGCGCCTGCGCGCTGGGGGCTCAGCGCGCTACGCTCGTGGCGTAGCGCCGCCCGGCTGCGCAGGCCCCGGCGGCCCGGGCGGCCGTTGGAGAATGCGCAGCGCCGCTGGGACGGCGTAAAGGCGCGGGCAACGTCAGCGGCCCGGAGACGGCGGGTGGGAGGAAGGAGCTGGGGCGCGGGGGTGCTCGAAGGAGGGGCAGCTGGGGGAACAAAGCTTTGTTTACATGGTTTTTAAAGGGGCCGTGCTCGCTCCGGCAGACGGGCGCTGGAGTGGGAGTTGGCGCTGCCTTTTGCTCGTCTGCCTGGGTCTGTCCCCGCCCGGACCCCCTACACCCGGTGGCAACCTCCCTTCCCAAGTGTCTTCCCCTTGACATGCCCCCGGCCCCCCGCAGCCCCCACCCTGCCGAGCACTAACGGTCACACCACACCCGGGAATGGCGTTGAGACGCGGCCACCGCCGACAGCCCCCACCGAGGGCACCTGCATAGTTTTTACAAGGCGCTGTCCTCAGCGGAGGCCGAGTGTGTGTCTGTGTCTTTCTAGCTTTCTGCTCCAATGCACCAGGGCCATTGCTCTCTGATCTGGGTTTCACCAGCAACCCCGGCAGTGATTTTGTTTTCATTTCTATCCTTTTCTCCTTGATAAACATTCATGGAAATAGCCGCCAAGTAGTGGTGATGATCGAAACATACAGACGGCACAGGTCTCATGTTCCCAAGGAGATTGTTATCTTACCTAGTACTCTAGGCTACCTCCTGAGAGGGGTCAGTTGCTGCTGGTGGTGATGGTTAAGACCCCTGGACTCAGTCTGAGTGGGAAAGCCATCCCTTCCTGCATGCAGAGACCGATTCCAGTCTTTCCCACTAGAAATTATCTGTTAGATAATAATAATGCTGGTTCCTGTTTTCCATTGGATTCCACTCTGGCTTCCATTCAGGGCCCCCAGCGCATTGGTTGTTTGAAGTTTGTGTATACTGTGGGCTACTACGTGTGATACAAATGATGGTGGTAGTGAATCACACATCCTTTCTGTTGTGGATATTGTGGACTGGTGCCCAGCATTCATTTCAACCTCCGTCCTCCTCATAGCATGTCTTTCTGGTTTGAAGAGGTGGGGCACCTAAAAACTACATTACCCAGACTTCCTTGCAGTTAGGGCTCTCTATGCAAGATGGGCTCTGCCAATTAGATTGACTCAGAGAAGATTTAGGAGGCAGAAGTGAAGTAGAGCTTTTGACTGTTGATTCTGTCAAGCCTGGCTCTTGAGATGTTGGGGATCTTTTGTTTGTTTTTGTTTTGCAACAGTCATTAACTCCATGAGTGTAAAGAGGCAGGGGTGCTGGGGTCAGGGGCTTCCTGTCCTTGCATTGTGCAGTGGGTATACAGTATTCTTGTAGTCGTGATTGCAGTGATACTCTTTGGATTCCCTACTTGACTGAGGAAGAGGTACAACTGTCTGGCCTGCCAAGCCCAAATCTCTCTTCACCCCCCACTCACCCACCCCCACTTTTTTCTCTCTTTGTCTTACCCTTCTTTGTAAATGGCACTGCCGTTCACCAAGTTGCTCCAAATAACCCAGCAGTTATCTTGATTCCTCAAGCCTCATCAGTCGCTCACATCTAATCCACCTTGGGAGTTACCTGATCTCCAAGCCTGCCCAAGGAGCAGTCCCAGTATCCTCTCTGCTCCTTCCTTTGTTGGCAAAGACAAGCTCACACGCCCTTTTGGTTGCTAATCACTGCAGGAGAATGGTAACAAAAAGTTGCAAAGCTCTTGGAGCTGTAGTCTCTGATCTGTGTGACTCCTAATTCCTGCTGAGAGAAGCTATTGTAAAGAAAAGGGCCCCACTGGTTTACATGGAGTCACAGGTGGGATTTGGGGTGCTCCTTCCTTTCCAGTGTAAGCAAAGAGAAACAAGGGGCACCCCAAACTCCACCTGCGCCTCAATATAAACCACCGGGATCCTTGCCTTTACGATGTTTTCTCTTCCATCACTGGTGCCTGGGGATCCTAAGGGCCTCTGATTCCCTGCACCTCTGCTGTGTCTCTGGGCCCCTCCCTGTTCACAGGTTTCCCTGAGGCTAGGCAGGAGGTACTAGAGTTAGTGTTTTCACTTCAGGGTCTGCACAAATCGTGCTAGGGAAAGTTGAAGGGGCCTTGAAGGACTACAGAGTTGTTGCTCTCAGCACATTGTTGCTACCCCTGTCTTCAGCAGACATGGCTACCCGAGGAGAACATCTCCAGGTTCCACAGGCAAGGGGTGGAATGAGGGTGTCTGCATTGCCTGGGGTTCAGGCCTCCAGATTTAAACCGTTTTCCAGTAATCTGGTAAACTCGGGTGCCCCCCTGTGGTTCTGAGCAGAATGTGTCCAGTTATCTTGGAAGGCCATCAGAGTGGTGGGGGGAACATTCTGTTGCCCAGCCACCAGAAGCATCAACATCTCAGAACTCACTCCAGACCTTCTGTTTCAGAATCTGCACTTTTAATGAGGTCTGCACGTTAAAGTTTGAAGAACACTGCTCTGGCAGCCCCCAGGATGGCCCTCAAAGCCCTCTCTTCTCGCTCCATCAGGCAAAGACCACGTAGCTCCCAGGCAGAGTTGAGTCTCCTTAGGGACTGGAGAGATGGAGCAGGCCACGTCCCATTTCCATACTCTTAGCTGCTTCACAAGGGCCGCTGTTCCCATAGCAGCCTTGGCTGTCCCTGGGGCTTTGGATCAACCTGTTCAGACCCAGGCAGCAGGGTTCAGTGGCTCAGCCCTTTCCCGCCAGAGCTCAGAACATTCATAAATTCAAGTTGTTTGGGTCCAGCACACAGAATGTGCAGCAGAAGGCCTGAGCTGTGCCTGTCTGTGCCCCTTTTACTGGGGAAGCTGAACCCCTGTGATGGAGAAAATGGGCCCTTTTATGTAAGTGCCCATAGTGTGGGTCTAATTCTTGGTTTCCCCAACATTTCTGCACTGTGCCCACATCAGAATGCCTCTCTAATCCATCAGGCTCTAAGTTAAATTTCTCTATGAAGCTTGCATTCCCCAAAGCAATGTATCATCTTGCACGAAGTCTGGATTCCATTTAGGGGCCAAGAAAAGATCTTTGAATGAAAGACCAGCAGCCCTGGGCTCTGCTTCCTCCTCTGCTCCCAGAACTCTGTGATCTCAGGCAACCTGCATACAGGTGTGTTCATACCTGCCCTGCCTTTGTGAAGGGATATTGTGGCTGGTGAAAGTGCATGCCTGGAAGCTTTGGTAACTATGAAGTGATCTTGTTTTGGTAACTATGAAGCATTTTTAAATACATATATAAGGGATTGCTATTGTAATTTAAGGTAATCTCCAGATGAAACTCAAATGTCTTTCTTATGCTCACGAAGGATGGAAACAAGGTGACATCCAACATTTGACATGTACTTGGGTAAGACGCTGTTCGAGAGGGGATGTTCATGTTTCTAGAATCTTCACATGGTTGGCATGTGTGTTGTTTATCGACAGACAGGGAGTGCTGTCATGTTACGAAACAGTTGTGTGTATGAGAGAGAGAGAGAAAGAGAGAGACAGAGAAAGTGGTGTCTAGTCAGTGTGCCCATGTGGGCTGTCTCATGGGTCTCTGTGTGCAGTATCAGGTGTGTGATTCAGCTCTTACTGAGTTGAGAGACCTGGGATCCGGTTTGGTGGTCTTGAACAAGTCCCTCAGACCTTTCTGAGCCTCGGTTTCCTAATTTTTTAAATAGTGGGTGGGGTGGTGGATTTCTAAGGTCTTTTCCAGCTGTCATGCTCAGCACCCAGCTTGAGTGTGGGAGGCTTCTACTACTTGTTTTGCTGTCTAATTTGGTTTCTGGGTCTCTTGGTTCCTGTGGGTCAACCACTCTTTTCTGGTGACTCCCTACACGAGCTTCTGTACCTGAGTGGTTGCCCACGCAGAGCTGGAATTTGGCTTTTTGGAATTGTCTCTCACTCACTGGAAATGCAGGAAGCTTGAGCATGAAACTCACTCATCAAAAAAAAAAAAAAAAAAACTGAAAAAAACACACACACATGCAAGAAACCACAGGGCCTATCGGCTTGTCGTCATCAAGCAGTCTAGAATAGTGCAGAAAACTCTAGGCAGAGAGGAAATGAACTAGAGAGAAGGGGGAACAGACAGCTGAGAAGAGAGAGGAGAGAAAAAGGGCAGGAGTGGAAGGGGAGAGCCGCAGCCCAGGAGCCCGAGATGGTCGGAGGATGGAAGAAGTGTCTGTGAAGCAGGGCTTCCTGTATCTTCAGCAGCAGCAGACTTTTGGAAAGGTAGGAGTGAGGCTGGGCAGGGGCTGGGGTTGGGGGGAAGCTGCTAGAAATTCCTAGGGTGAAGAGGGAGTTCAATGTTCCAGGATCATCTAGGACCATGTGGTCCACCAAGTTAGACTAAGAGCTCAACCCGGGAAGGGCTCTTTCCCTACCAGATGCCTGCCTTCCAAACCAGGCCCCAAACCAGTCCCCAAAGTGTGTTCTTCACTGAGGGCCGTTTGCCCTCAGTGGGGGAGGGGGTGGAGGAAGAAGGGTGCTGACTTAATCTCTTGCCCTCCTGCTCCATGTTGACTTCTCATGGAGACAATTTGGAAGGGAACGGAAGGGACAGCTGGGGCACAGTTTGGGATGACAGCGGAGGTTTCTTCCCTCTTTCCTACCCCAGTGGGTGTTTGGCTGGTGTTAAGCTTGGGCTAGGGCCTCTGGGAGCTGGGGCCCCAGTGTGTCCAACTTCCTTGGGGCCCCAGTGTGTCCAACCTCCTCCTTCCCTGGCCTTCTGGAATGAGGAAGTTCTCTTCCCTCAGCTGATCTACAGCAGGTCACCCCCCTCTCTCTCTCTTTCTCCCCTTCTCCCCCCCTCAGCCCAAGCTGTCAAGTAGTGAGACAGAAAGGGTCAGGGGTGTGGAGAGAGGTTCCTAGAGAGAGGGCCTTCTTCAGGACCTCAGCCAGAATGAGAACAACGAGTCTCTAGCCTGGCCCTCATGTCACCCTCCCCACTGTCCTCTGGGCTTCGGCCACGGACAGGCCTTTCTTCTCTAGTCTGGTCTCTGCTGGGGCTGGGCCTGCTGACCTTCCTGTGGTCTGCATTGGTGTGGCTCATTGCTGTACTGCTTTCTGCCTCTTGCAAATCTCTGTTCATCCTCGCAGGCCTCTTTCTTTGTTGCTTGTGGCTGGTTGCCAATTTTCTAATTCCTGTGGTCCCTGTTATCTTCTTAGCCTCCCTGGATCTTCTGTGATCTTTACCCCTCTCTCCCCGTCTCTGTGGGGCTGTTCCAGTCCCTCTCCCATGGTCCCTCTTTTCCCCTTTGATCACCATTTCTCCATCTCTCGCCTCCTGTGCCTCTGGGCTCAGAAATGGCGCCGGTTTGGGGCCATGCTGTATGCAGGGTCGGGCTGCACCTTGGCCCGGCTGGAGCTCCAGGAGGGCCTGGAGAAGCCACGGCGGGGAGAGGCTGCCCGGAGGATCATCCGCCTCAGTAACTGCCTGCGTGTGGCTGAGGCCAGCACAGAGGCCAGCAGCCCCCGGGACACCAGCGCCTTCTTCCTGGAGACCAAGGAGCGCCTCTACCTGCTGGCGGCCTCCACTGCAGAGCGTGGGGACTGGATGCAGGCCATCTGCCTCCTGGCCTTCCCCGTGAGTTGGGGATGGGGGCATAAATAGTTCCTGTGGGTGGGTGTTAGAGTCAAAGTCAGGGTGCTGGGGCACTTCCTGGGGAACCCCAATTCAGGGTGCAGACAGGGCCAGCAGGCTGGGTGTGCCCAGGCCAGAGGTGGGTGGGTGTTAGAGTCAAAGTCAGGGTGCTGGGGCACTTCCTAGGGAACCCCAATTCAGGGTGCAGACAGGGCCAGCAGGCTGGGTGTGCCCAGGCCAGAGGTGGGCCTTGGGATTGGTGATGGTGTGAGTCCTGTGCCTCTATCTCCGCGTCCTCCTCCCCAGGGGCAGAGGAAAGAGCTCTCGGGGCTGGCAGGGAAGAGCAGCCAGCCCTGCATGGAGGAAAACAAGCTATACAGCAGAGTGGCTGCAGGTGAGGGGCTGCCCTCTGCTCTTGGGGTACCCTCCTGGGGCATGGAGGGAGGAGGTGTGGGCCGGCAGCTGCGTCTTCCTGCTTTGTGGTTGCCCCCAGCCCCAGCCAGCTCCCTTATCGCCTCTCTCTGCCCCTCGCTTGCTTCCGCTGTGGCCCAAGGTGGGGGAGCCCACCTCAGTGTCACCTTTGGCTTACCCCGTCTCACTTGGTCCCTGCTGATAGGAGAGGGCAAGGCTGAGGGGCCCAGGTGAGGCTGTCACTTTCGAATCCTCTCTTGCTGGGGCCTGAGCCATTGTCTGGGGAAAGAATTGCTTTCTTTCTGGGCGTGGCTGTGCACAGTGTCCTGTGGTGAGGGAGCTTTTTGCTGGCAAGGCAGTCCCTATTCTCGCTGCCTCTGCCCTCTGCGTTGGGGATGTGTGGGGAGCTGGTGGACACAGGAGAAGCTGTTCATCTGCCTTCCATGTAAGCGCCACCCACGGAGGGCACTGGTTGGCGTCTGCAGTGGGAGGGCAGGGCTGGGCTTCACCTGTAGCTGCAATAGTAGGGACTGGGGCAGCAGCTGGCTAGGGGTGAGAGATGGGGTGGAGAAGACAGGCTGTGGATCTGGCAGCAGCAGCAGGAAGGATGTGGGCACTGGGTTGGGGTGGATGTGGCTAGGGCATGATGTCTCCTAGGGGAGGAGGTGGAGGTACCTGGTGTCCTGGGGAGTGTGACCTGGTACGGAGCAGCTGAGCCTTCAACATCCAGGCTGGGGTGAAGGCTACATGGGTAGTACTTTTCTGGAACAGGGCAGGGTTGAGGTGGGCCAGCTGTTTCCCACTGACAGCCTTCTCCTTTTCTCTCCTCTCCTCCACAGTGGTCCCCTGCAAGGAATTTACTGTGATTATAAGACCCACAGAAGCCAGTGAGAGGTGCCAGCTCCGAGGATCCTATATCCTCCGCGCTGGGGAGAGTACCCTGGAGCTGTGGGGTGGGCATGAGCCAGGCACCCAGCTATACAACTGGCCCTACAGATTCCTCCGGCGCTTTGGGCGGGACAAGGTGAGTCAGGAGCTACAGCGGGACAGGTGGGGAGAAAGGATGAGCTATGAAAGGAGAGAGATGGTCAAGGAGAGGCAGAGGGGACCGTCAAAGGAAGAGAGAATCTGCGGGAGGAGGAGGAGGAGGAAGGAAAGGAGGTAGAAGCTAGAGGGCTGAGGAGCAGCCGATGTTTCACAAGGACGATCTGCTGCAGATGCCAAGCTCCGTGCTCGGTGATGGGAGGAAGGAGGGGGAGGAAGGGAGAGGGGAGGGAAGTCTTTTCAGGAAAGGAAAAAACACGGAGGCAGGGAGGGACGAGAAGGGACAGTTTCTGGTGGAGGAAAGCTGGAGGTAGAGGGTTTATGGCTGGGGTGGTGTCTGGGAAATGCAGCTCTGCCCTGTGGCCAGGCCAACAGCCTCCCTTTTCACTTTGGCCCAGGTGACCTTTTCGTTCGAGGCAGGCCGGCGCTGTGTTTCTGGAGAGGGCAGCTTTGAATTCGAAACCTGGCAGGGCAACGAGATCTTCTTGGCCCTGGAAGAGGCTATCTCTGCCCAGAAGAATGCTGCCCCTCCTGGGCTCCAGCCCCAGCCAGCCACAGCCCCTGTGGTGCTGCCCCGGCCGGAGAGCCCCTACTCCCGGCCCCATGACTCACTGCCACCACCTTCACCCACCACAATGGCGCCCACCCCGCGCCCTCGGGGTCTAGAGGGGGACTACGCGGTGCCATTTGATGCAGTGGCCCGCTCCTTGGAGAAGAGCTTCAGAGGCATCCTGGCAGTCCCTCCCCAGCTCCCGTCTGACCCTCTGTATGACAGCATCCAGGAGCCCCTGCCCCCTCGGCCTGACCATATATATGATGAGCCTGAGGGGGTGGCTTCCCTCTCCCTGTATGAAAGCCCACAGGAGCCCCAGCATGAGGCGTGGAGAAGGCAGGCCACAGCTGACGGGGACCCCAGCAGCCTCCAGCATGTCCACCCAGCTGGGCAGGACTTCTCTGCCTCTGGCTGGCCGCAGGGAACCGAGTACGACAATGTCATACTTAAGAAAGGCCCCAAGTGACAGGAGATGCAGGCTATGTTGAAGTGCACACCAGGGAGGGGTTAGAGGCTGGGGCAGAGGGGGTAGGGAGCAGGCTCGCCTTACCTTCGAGCTTCTGCGGGTGACTACTCTTGGCCACTGCATCTAAAGAACCTCCCTCCGCTCCTTCCGGAGCCCCGGGCTTCGCCTGCCTTAGACTGGTCTAGGGCTCATCCCTGCCAGGGCCTGCTGGGTGAGTCACTGTCCCAAAGCAGGAAGAACCCTGGGGAGACCCACCCTCCTCCTACTCTTTTTCTACTTCCTCCTCTTTCTTCCCTGGGCCTAGAGGGAACCTGGGGCATTTAGGACAGAGGACAAAGGATGTCAGAAAATTGCCCAGGACCCTAGGCTAGTGCAGGCCTCCTGCCTGCTGATGTCCCCTCCAGGGGACAGCCCTGGTTCCAGGCACCCAGGACGACTGCTGCTTTCCACAGGTTTTGGATTTCTCTGTGGCATTAAAACATTTCTGAAATATTTTTGTGTTGCACGAGTGCTGTGGGGGTGGGGATGGGACAACCACAACCCTCCAGTGACCAATGTTGAACACCTCCTCCCCCTGCTGCAGGTCCTCCCTGGGCCTGGGCTGGGTCCTAAGCATCTGTCCACAGAATTGGAGGCCCATGGAAATCAGGGCTCCCTGGGAAAGCTGTTCGAGCATGTCTGCCCTTTGCCAGCATAGTGTCAATACCAGAAAAATCGCTGGGGGAGCACGGGGGAGTGGTGAGAAAGCTGGGCTGCAAGAAAGGAAAGAACTGGAATGAATTGATCCTCTTACACACTGGGAATGGGACTGACTAGCTGCATGGCCCTGGGCCACTCCATTCCCTTCCCTGAGACTTGCCCCCTTATCTGTACAATGAGGGGCTGCCTCATGTGGATGCTGGGAACCTTTCTGGCTCTGCGATTCTCCATAGGCCCTTGGGGACCTGGTGCCCCCGTACCCCATTTGCCCAAGGTCAGACTCCATGTCCTTGTTCTCTCTCCTCCCATCAAAGCCTGCGTCCATGGAAAGGGGTGTCCCCACATTTCTGATATCAGCCCAGTCAGTCCACATCATGGAGGCTGACTCCTGCCCTGGCCTCAGCGTGTGCCTGGCCCAGAAGAGGATGAGCTGAGGCACAGATGTCTGTCATGAGAGGGGACACAGGTGCCACAAGAGGTGACACAGGGCCCTGGGCTTCAGAAGGGACCAAGAAAGTCTTCATAACAAAGGTGGCAGGTTAGGTGGACCTTTAAGAGTGGGAAGGTATTTGGGGGAAGGTAAAGAGTGTGAAGAGAGCATCCTGAGTAGAAATAAGAGGGCAAGTGGAACTCTGGGGGGACACGCACATGTGTTCAGGAAGGCGTGTACGCTCAAGCCAAGGGGACATGCAGCAGTCTAGTTGGGAAGGCAGATTCCGGCTATGTAATGGGGGAATTTGTACCTAATTAGAGGGGAAGGAGGAATGACTTAAGGCTTTGAACAAGGAAATCCACAGGAGCTGAGCTTAGGGGCGATAACTCTGACAGCCCTGTGAAGGGTTATTGCTCTATTGTGAACTTGAGGGGGGATGGACTAGATTAGGGGCTGAATTGAAAGGAAATTCAGAAAGACTGAACTCAAGAGATGTCACAGAGCTAGCATTTGCAGCACTTGGAGTCATATGGAATGTGCAACACAGAGAAAGAAGGTTTCTAGAGAGCTTCGGGTTTTGAGAACAAGATGAAGTTGGTTTCTTTTTTTTTTTTTTTTTCCTTTTTTCGTGTCTGGCAACGGATCGCA